>NC_057716.1:71451109-71471578 GCF_004010195.1 Chiloscyllium plagiosum | reverse complement strand
GGGGTGGGGGAGTTCAGGTGGCGGTTAATTTCACGGCGGCAGTTAGCTATGAAGAGGTCGAGGGCAGGTAGGAGGCCAGCACGGAATTTCCAAGTGGATGGGGTGTGTTGGAGGCGGGAGAAGGGGTCGTCAGAGGGTGGGCGGGAGTCTTGGTTAAAGAAGTAGGCACGGAGGCGAAGGCGGCGGAAGAATTGTTCGATGTCACGCCGCGTGTTGAATTTTCCAAGTGGATGGGGTGTGTTGGAGGCGGGAGAAGGGGTTTCCAAGTGGATGGGGTATTCCATCACATGCCTGACTTATATCTTGTATGGTAGGATAAACTTTGGAAAGTCAGGAGTTGAGCTACTCACTGCAGGATTCCAAACTTCTGACATGCTCTAGTAGACAAAAGTAAGTATATGGGTGCTCCAGTTCAGTTTCTGGTCAATAATATTTGTCAGGATATTGTTGGGGAATTCCGTGATAGTAATGCCATTGAACATCAAGGAGTGATGATTAGATTTTCTCTTGTTGGAAATGATCATTAACTGGCAGTTGCACAACCTGAATAATATTTGTTACTTGAAGAAGGGCTTATGCCCGAAACGTCGATTCTCCTGCTTCTCGGATGCTGCCTGGCCTGCTGTGTTTTTCCAGTAGCACATTTTTCAACTCTGGTCTCCAGCATCTGCAGTCCTCACTTTCTCCTAATATTTGTTACTTACCTGGTGTTGTAAGTGCTTCTTCCAAATGGTATTTAACATGAGGAGTACTAACTTTTTAGCTGATTGTGACATTGCCTGTACAATGATTCCATGAGTATGATTATGTCAGGCTGTTGCTTGAATAGTCCATGGGAAAGTTCTCCCAATTATGGCACATTGCTTCCTGATGTTGTTAAGGAGAATTACACAGAGTCAACCTGCTGTTATCCTTTCTGGTAACTAAGTTGATGTCTGGTGGTCTGTCTGCTTTCATTTGCAGTGGCTTTGATACAACTGAGTGGCTGGCTAGATGATTTCAGAGAGAAGTTAAGAGTCAACCTCATTTTTGTAGGTGTTGACTCACACGTGGGCCATACTGGGTATGTTTGATTGACTTCCTTCCCAGGAGGGTGACAATGAACCAGATGGTTTGTATGACAATCAAATATGTATTGAATTGAAGTTTCATCAATAACCAATGTGGCATTTGAACACCTGTCCCCAGAACATTAGAATAGGATTCTTGGTTACTAATTCATTTATCATTATCACTATGTCATCATCTCTTCCCCATGTCATATACCCTTTGGGCTTACTGGTCTGCTTCACCACTGTAGATTCTATATGGAGTCTCATTTTAATTTTGTGGAGGGTATTGAGCTGGAAAACCTCCTAAAATACTCTAAAGTTGCCAGTCAAAATGTTTGTGGACTGCTAAAAGTGGAATAAATAGTAAGCAGTACTTTGCATCAGTTTTCACAGTGGAAAGCACCAGCAATATACCAAAACTTCAAGACAGTCAGGGACAGAGTTGAGTGTAGTGGTCATCATCCAATCCAAAGATGTGCAGGTTAAGTGAATTGGCCATGCTAAGTTGCCCATAATGTTCAGGGATATGTAGGTTAGGTGCATTAGTCAGGGGTATATATAGAGTCATAGGATAAGGGAATGGGTTTGGGTGGGTTACTGTTCAGAGGATTGGTGTGGACTTGTTGGGCCATTCTTTGAGAAGGTAATGAACAATTTAGACAAAGGAGCCAGTGGCCTTGACCTATTTGAATTTCCAGAAGGCCTTTGATAAATTACAACACAGGAGGCTGCTGAGTAAGATAAGAGCCCATGATGTTAGTGGCAAGGTTCAGGCATGAATAGAGGATTGGCTGATTGGCAGAAAGCCGAGAGTTGGGAGAAAGGGATTTTCTTTAGGACAGCAGCTGGTGACTAGTGGAATTCTGCAGGAGTCAGTTTTGGGATCACAACTATTCAAGATATACATTAACAACCTGGACAAAGGAGCTGAAGACATTGTTGCTAAGTTTGCAAATGACACAAAGATAGGTGGAGGGGCATGTAATCTTTACAAAGTAGAGAGGTTGCAGTAGGATATGGACAACTTACACAAATGGACAAAGAAGTGGCAGATGGAAGACAATGTGACAAAGTATGGTTTTACACATTTGGTTGGAAGAATAAAAGTGTAGACAATTTTTGCAAATAGGAAAAGGTTCGGGAATCTGAAGCACATATGGATTTGGGAGTCCTAGCTCAGGATTCTCTAATGGTTAACATTCAGGTTCAGTTGATGGTTATGAAGGCAAATGCAATAGGGCTAGAATACAAGAGCAGGGATGTACTGCTTGGAGGGGGAAAGGCTCTGGTCAGACCACATTTTTGAACACTGTATTGCAGGAAAGATGTGCTGGAATTGAATGGGGTCCAGAGGAGGTTTACAAGCACAATCCTGGGGGTGAAGAGATTGTCATATGAGGAGCCATTGAGGACTCTAAGTCTATACTCAATGGAGTACAGAAGGATCAGAGGGAATTTGATTGAAACTTACAGGATACTGAGAGGACTGGATAGAGTGGATATGGAGAAGATGTTTCCACTAGTAGGAGAGACTAGGACCCGGGGGGCACAGCTTCAGCGTGTGGTGGTGACCCTGTAGAACTGAGATGAGGAATCTCTTCAGCCAGAAGGTGGTGACGCTGTGGAACACATTGCCAAAAATGATTGTGGAGGCCAAGTCATTGAGTGTATTTAAGACAGAGATGAATAAGTTCTGTATTGGTAAGGCGATCAAGGGTTATTGGGAGAAGGCAGGAAAATGGAGTTGAGAAACATCAGCCATGGTAGGATGGCAGAACAGACTCAATGGGCTGAATGGTCTAATTCTGCTCCTCTATTTTCTGGTCTTATGGAGTACCATTCTTTTTGCTACTGACTGCAAAATCTGTCTCATGTTTAAGCTTTTTATTCTTATTCTACAACATGAAAATAAAATAGCAAACAATTTACTTAAAAAAAGGACAGAACATGTGACTATGTAACAGAAAATGAATAATGTTTGCACATCTGATGCAATTATTCTTCACACTCCAAATTTACATGAACACTTCAGTTTGTGTGCAACATCAAGAAAGATTGACTATGTATATATTAACTTCAATAGATAGCCACATGTTTTATTTAAGTGGCACTTCTGTGCAATTTTGTATGGTGAACACTGATTCTTGGAGCATTAACTGTGCCAACTTAGCAGAATTCAAAACAGCAACAAAATGAAGTACACTGTTTCATTCCAGTTAAGTTTGATAATACCCCTATGGAACAATATTCTAATTTCTATTTTGATATTACGAACATACACATTATTGCGACAAATCTGACAAAAGTTCAACCATATTGTATTATGGTTTGCTTTCTTAAAATATACTTGGTATTTTTAAGGCTTGACTTATGTGCATAGGAATTTACTTGTCAGCTTTAGTTTCTGCTGATAAAGCCTGAGGTGGTTACAGCAGCTGACAAGAATTATAATGCACTGTTTTTCTCACCTGCACAAATAAGACTTTGTGTTTTCAGCACAGAGGTCAAGGTTGATGATCTGACCTGGGGCAGGCAGTGCACAAAATTTGTGCTAACTATGTATTTACCAGATTGGAGCATTGGTTCAAATGAAGCATGTGTCCCTGGCTGATAGAATATTCAGTAAAGGACCGAGCAGTGTGTACTGATATCATGTGGTGCAATTGTTTTGCTTTTTTCAAGGCAATCTGCTTTTCTCAAAATGAAGCTGTGCTAAATGAAATGAAGCTGCTGCTGGCTTTCAATACTGAAACTGACTGCACAAATGGAAAGGAAAAAATCCCTAATATCACAACTGCACGGGTTGTATCTTAAAGTGTTTTCTGAAACACAAACTTGTGTAGGCTTGATCATAGTAACCTTTTAGTTTTCAAATGTTCCAGTTTTAAATTAATGAACACCATACCTGTATGCTTTAAATAAGTTGAAAGCTTAGTACGTAAATTATTATTAAATGGTATATAATTAAAAGTGATAAAGTTAAAAGCAAACAATACAGATACAAAAATTTAAAAGGACAAGATGGTGGGCAATTGAGGAACTTTCTCACAAATGTTCATATTTGTGGTACATAATGCAGAAATTCACCAAGGTGCCTTGGACTGTACCTTCCAACATCACAACCACTACCATCTTGAAGAAAATGTTTGGCATGGAAGCATCAGCACCTGTAAGATCCAACTCTATGATTGTAGAGGACCCACTATATTCTTAGTGACTCCCCTTTTGCAATAAGAATATTTAAATCTTGAAGTGGTAATTGAGAGCATTGATGCTTTCTGAAGATTTCTTTCTCACTAGTTCTGTTATGGTATTTGTAGATTGCCTGGATTTCTTCAGCTGACATCAGTTGAGAATTGTATGTCTTCCTCTTTGTGCTCCCATTGGCTGAGAATGCACTTTTTGATGGCACTCTTGAAGTTATTCTGGAGCGTTTCTGCACAAATTACTTGGTCACAGCCTATCACATACAACTCAATACTTAGCAAGGCTGCTGTCCTTGTATAGCTATCCTGCATATTTTCAAGATAGTGGCAGAGAAGCAGCACAATGTGAGGGCTCCTCAGCCCAGGAGCCCGGAGCTCATCTACTCTGTTTGCTTTACATTTCTTTTCTTTATAATCTTTCTTCTGATGTTTCCATTTATTATGGTACCTTATCTTTTCATTTTATACATTAATGATCTGGATGAAGGGACTGATGGCATCCTAACTAAGTTTGCAAATGATACAAAGATAGATGGAGGGACAAGTAACATTGAGGAGGTGGGAGGTTGCAGAAGGTTTTGGACAGGTTAAGAGAGTGGGCAAAGAAGTGGCAGATGGAATACAATGTGGGAAAGTGTGAGATCATGCACTTTCATAGGAAGAACAGAGGCACAGACTGTTTTCTAAATGGGGAGAAAATTCAACAATCTGAAGTACAAAGGGATCTGGGAGTCCTAATCCAGGATTCTCTTAAGGTAAACTTGCAGGTTGTGTTGGTAGTTAGTAAGGCAATACAATGTTGGCATTTATTTTGAGAGGATTAGAATATAAAAGCAAGGATGTATCTCTGAGGCTTTATAAGTTCTGGTGATACCCCATTTAGAGTATTGTGACCAATTTTGGACCCCATACCTAATGAAGGATTTACTGTTCCTGGAGTGTGTCCAAAGGAGGTTTAAGACAATAGTCCCAGGCTTATACTCTAATTTAGAGGGATGGTGATGGTGGGGCAAAATCTAATTGTAACTTTCAGAATGCTGAACTGTCTGGATGGAGTGGACTTTGGGAAGATGTTTCCATTAGCAGGATCCAAGCTTTAGAGTAAAGGGAAGACCCTTTAGAACAAAGATGAGGAGAAACTTCTTCAGCCAGAGAGTGGTGAATCTATGGAATTCATGGAAACAGGAGACTGTGCAGGCCAGGTCATTGAGTATATTTAAGACTGACATAGGTTCTTGATTGTCAAGGTGATCAAAGATTACAGGAGAAGCAGGAGAATGGAGTTGAGAAACGTATAAACCATGATTGAATGGCAGAGCAGACTCAATGGGCCCAATGGCCTAATATCTGCTCCAATATCTTATGGTTTTACCCTCTTTTAATGACTTCAGTGGAAAGTGTCTTCTCTTGGCCCACGCCCAGTGACAAGGTGGCTTCCAATGGCCCAGAATGGCATTTTGGCCTGGTGCAGCTGTCTACCAATGTGGCAGTCTTGTCCAGGGTGGGTGGTCTTGGTCTGGATTAGTGCTCTTGTCCCAATGCTCTTGTCTGGTTCTCACACAGAGGTCACGCCTTGCTTCAGAGGCAGCTTCTGGATCTTCCAACAGCCCAGTGTGATGGTCTCATCTCAGTGTAGTGGGACAGTCTCAGACTGGCATGGTGGTCTCAGCCTGTGAGACTCGATTGCTGCTAATGGGGACTATTACGAGCTGATGGTTGGTTGAGGTAATGGCAAGGTCTGGTGTGTGGGGATGGGGTAAGGACATGGGATAAGATGTTCAGGCCCTAAAAATTCACTGTTGAGTCCTGAAGGCTGCAGGGTCCCCAAGCATAAAATGAGATACTGTTCTTCCAGCTTGTGCTGAATGTCACTGGAACATTGCAGCATGCCTAGGATAGAGATGTTCGTCAGGGAACACAGTGGTGTGTAGTAGTGGCAGTCAACAGGAACCTCGGCTCATTTTTTGCACACAGAAAGTAGGTGTGCTGATAAACATTCCCCAGTCTACTTATCATCTTCCCAATGCAGAAGAGCAGTTATGAGCAGTGAACGCAGTACTTTAGATTGAGTGACATGCTGGTAAGTCGCAGCTTCATCTGGAGGATGTGCTTGGGACCTTGGATATTGAGGAGTGAGAAAGTAAGTGGACAGGTGTTACATCTTCTGCAGTCACAGGGAAGCTGTTGGGAGCAAAGGAGAAGTGGACCAAGCTCTCCTGGAGGGAATGGCTCCTGCAGAAGGCTGAAAGGGAGAGAGGTGAAAATGTTGATGGTGGCAGCATCTTCTTTTAATGGAGCAGTGGAAGTTGAGGGGTGACCTTAAAAAGGTTTTCAAGTGATGAGGGGTATTGATAAGCTAAATGGCAAACGTCTTTTCCCGTGAGAACAGTATTAAAACATCAATATTCATTTCCCTGAGTTCCCCAACTTCCATATCTTTCTCCTTGCTAAGTATCGATGAGAAATATTCAGGATCTCACTCATTTCACATCGTTCCACACATAGCTTACCTCGTGGATCTTTAAGGGGTCTTATTCTCTCCCTAGTTATTCTTTTGGCCTTAACGTACTTGGAGAATCTCTTTGGATTTTCCTTTACTTAATCTGCCAAAGCTATCTCATGTCTTCTTTAGCCTTCACATGAAAAGGAATATGCTGGCAGTGAATTTGCATTATATCTCTTTTGAAAGCGTCCTACTTGCTAGATGTCCTTTCACCTGCGAACAGCCACACCAAATCAACTTTTGACAATTCCTATCTAATACTATTTTAAAACTAATAGAATTTTGGTCACAGTCCCCAAAGTGTAGCCCCACTAACACCTTAGTCACTTGCCCTACCTGATTTCCCAAGAGGAAGCCAAGTTTTGCCCCTTCTCTACTGAGGCCCATCAACACATTGATTGAGCACTTTTTCCTGAACAAAATTAACAAATTGCTCCCCATCCAAGCCCTTAACACAGTGGCAGTCACAGTCTATATTTGGAAAGTTAAAATCTTCCACTGTGACAACCTTATTATTCTTGTAGATAACTCAGATCCTTTTACAGATGGGGGCCTGTAGTATAATCCCACCAAAGTGATCACACCCTTCTTCTTTCTCAGTTCCATGTAATAGCTTCAGTGGACAATCCCCCAGCAATGTCCTCCCTAAATACTGCTATGATATTTTCCCCAATCGAAAACTTCGCGCCCTCCTCTCTTGTGTCCCCTTTAATCCTTCTGATAGCATCTGGACCCCAGAATATTGAGCCGCTGGTCCTGTACCTTCCTCAGCCATGTTTTTGTAATACCTCTGACATTCCTGTCCCAAGTTCACACCCATGCCCTGGGTTTATCTGCCTTACTTGTCAGGCTTCTTGCATTACAATGAATGCAGTTTAACTCATCAATTTTCCCTTGCTCCCTGCCATGGTCTTGCCTGCCTTGTTTATCTATTTATGAATTACATGTCATGAATTACCTAAGAATCATCCATTTGAAGTGGAAGACCCCACACATACCTCACTTAAACTCTTCTCCCTCCTGCCATCTGACAGAAGATACCAGAGGTTATGGTCTCTCATGGCCATATTGTGTAACGGTTTCTTCTCCCAAGCCATCAGGCTCCTTAACACAGTATAACCGGACTCCTTCCCATCTAAAGTTCCTTCATATTTCTGCTAGAAAAATGTTTATTATCCATTATTCTTCTGTTACACTGTAACTAATGTGTTTTGCACTTCTTATGAACTTTATGCCATGTACGACTTGTAGTTTGTGCTGCACATGTAGCACCCTCGGTCCTGGAGGAACGCTGTCTCATTTTTATTGTATCAGTTGTGTATGGTAGGAATGGCAAATAAAAGCTACTGTACTCTATTCTCTCCATGGAGCAGGAGCATCGACGTTTCGGGCATGAGCCCTTCTTCAGGAATGAGGAAAGGGCTCATGCCCGAAAAGTCGATTCTCCTGCTCCTTGGATGCTGCCTGACCTGCTGCGCTTTTCCAGCAACACATTTTCAGCTCTGATCTCCAGCATCTGCAGTCCTCACTTTCTCCTCTATTCTCTCCACTATGAATTACTTTTTATTGTAATGCTGTTTGCTCCTTCCAATCCAAACTTTACATGTCAACATCAGTCAACCTTTAATAAATTAGTGATAATTAATATCTTTTATGTTCTTTCATATCTTGGTTTCAATTACTTTGCATCCCCTTCTCCTGCTGCAATAAGTCGTTACTTCTTGTCAGTTGCCTGCCATCACTTTGTTTGAAGCCAGTTGGTTTTGCAGATTCACCTAACTCTCACTCAACCCTGTGCTTGTTTTCACAGAATTAAAAAAAAATGACTTGGATTATAAATTCTAGGCCTGGTGCTTACTCCAAGCTTCTATCAGCTTCATTTACAGCTCTATTTACAAATGTGTTCAGTGGAACCTACAGTGCAAAAGGGTGATTGAAATAGTGTTATGCTTATGGAGTAGCTTTTAATGAAGAGTGCCTGATTACATATGCACAGAGAACACACAGCAGAGGCCAATACAGACAATTGGCTGCTTCCAATGCAATCTGTGTTTCATGTGGATAAGTGTCAAAATTAACATTGTGTCTGACAGTACCACTAAGGCTTTCTATTACTTGTTCTTTCTGCATCAGTCACCCATTCTCTATTTGTCAGTACCATTTACAGCAAAATGCATTATTCAGGGGCATAAAGTTCTTCAGTGTAGAGCAAAATCAGGGGTAACATAATTTTAATTTGTTTTGTACTTTTGGTGGTTCTTTATATTCTTGTCCCAATGCCATCAGTTCACACTAATAGTTTATATAGGGCTGTCTCCATACCTTGCTCCTCTCTAGATTTGGCATTGTGTCCCACAATTATCTCTCACTAGTGGAGAATGATGCCTATTGTCCTCAGTGGGCTACTGTTAATTACCAATTAGCAATGTGTTTAAAAAGACCAAAGTGGTAAAGAAGCTCCTGATCAATCTAAGGTCATTCGGGTGATATTTAATTAAAGCAAAAGGTGAGGATGGGTCTTGCCTGCCACCAACCCCCATCCCCTTCCCCCCATTAAACTGGAGAACTAGCGAGATCCCCATATTACCTCCTTTTTGCTAACCTAACGACATTTTTCACAAAAGATCCACGGGATTAAGTGCTGATTCTGTTATTATGTGGGCAGTGGCAGCTTTCCTCAGGATCCAGGTGCACAGCGGAGAATGTCACAACCACCAAATACACACATATAGTGGAGGTGCTGATGTTGGACAAGAGCGGACACCGTCAAATTGTACACAACACTGGGTTGTAGTCCTACAGATTTATTTGAAACCACAAACTTCTTGCAGCCCCGCTCATTCCTCAGACAGCTAGTGTGAGAGAATACATTGGACACATAATTTCTAAGTAAATGATAAAAGGATCATACAACTTGAGCGAATGTATTGAACAAACTTAAATGGCTCTTCAGAGGATTGGTGTGGACTCAAAGGGCCAAATGGCCTGCTTGCACACTCCAGGGATTCTATGATACCATCTGTCTAATCTATCAGTATCAGACTATAGCAGCCATGTCTTTGTGTCCTCTTTGGCTAGATATTTTCAACACAACCAGACCATTTTTAATGAGGAAGAGTAATAAGCAATTATTTTACACTTGTTAAGATTTTGCAAAATGTTTGAACAGTTTGTTCAGGCAAGAGCTGTGTTTTTGTATTCATTGTACTAGTGCCATTGCAGGAAAATCTTTAACGAGGGCTTATGCCCGAAATGTCGATTCTCCTGTTCCTTGGATGCTGCCTGACCTGCTGCGCTTTTCCAGCAACACATTTTCAGCTTTGAATATTCATGTTCATTTTAAAACATAAGCAGTTATCAGCAACATTAATACTGATTGTTCTCATCTACACATGGAAAGGTGTAAAGAAAAAGCAGCACTGAGGGATTAATTAAATATTTTGCAATACAGATTAACTGAACTTTTAATGATGTACATCAGTTAACAAGGAAGGGCTTATGCCCGAAACGTCATTCCTGAAGAAAGGCTTATGCCCGAAACGTCGATTCTCCTTCTCCTTGGATGCTGTCTGACCTGCTGCACTTTTCCAGCAACACATTTTTAAGCTCTGATCTCCAGCATCTGCAGTCCTCACTTTCTCCTTTTTCATCAGTTAACAAGTCCCAGTAAAGGTGAACTGACATTTAAAGGAATTATGCACTCAACAACCAAGTTATTTTCATTGCATTATACCTTGCTGTTTGGTTGATAAGATAATTTGATCAAATTCATATTTTGCTCATGACAGAGCTCCTTACATTAAAAGCCTTTTTTTATATATAAAGCAAATTTTGCTTCTCCCCAAGATGTGATGCAAGTAGTAAAACAGTGATATTTCTTAAACTATTTAACACCAGATTTAGTCATATTCTTCAGACTTCTTAGTTTGTTAATTAAGATATATTTATGTTGTTTATATCATGTTGAAACAAAAGAAAGTGCAGTTCTGTTAATAAATTGAAAATATGTTTATTAGGTAATATAAATGTATTTAAGGGAAAACCTATTAGAATATTGATGTAAAATAGAAGAGAAATAGCCTTTGAGTTAGATCTGTTAATGGCAACACATCTTTGGGCTGCAAAGTTAATAAATACAGTGCTGCAAGGATTAGGGAAAGTTTGAAATCAAAGAAAGTGTATGACTCATAAGGACATCTTTCAGCCTTTGTATGCATTTCATTCTGATAGGCCCTGAACCATGAACAGGCTATGTGTCTGTATATTAAACTATGTATTTAAATATTGTAACAGTACAATGATTGTATCTCCTTAAAGAGGAAGACCTATCATTAATTTCTGTTTTAAATTTGGTTACTAGACTCATATAGGATAGAAACAAACACTTCAATCCAACTTGTTTATGCTGATTAGGCTCCCAAACTAAACTTGTCCCATTTGCCTATGTTTAGCCTGTAGTCATGATTAGATTAGATTCCCAAAAGGAAACAGGGCCTTCAGCCCAATAAGTCCACACCAACCCTCTGAAGAGTAACACACCCAGACCTGTTTCCTCTGACTAATACACCTTGCACTATGGGCAATTTAACACAGCCAATTCACCTGACCTGCACAGTTTTTGGCTATGGGAGGAAACCCACACAGACACAGGGAGAATGTTGCAAACTCCACACAGACAGTCACCCAAGGCTGGGATTGAACCTGGGTCTGTGGTGCTGTGAGGCATTAGTGCTAACCACTGAGCAAACATGCTGCTGTCTATACATTTAGTCCTCTAAAACCTTTCCTATTCATGTATCTGTCGAAATGTCTAATAAATGTTTTACCTCTGTCATTTCCTCTGACAGTTCATTCCATAAATGCAGCACCCTTTGTGTAAAAACCTTGCCTCTTAGGTCCCTTTTAAATCATTCTCCTCCCACCTTAAACCTATGCCCTCTAGTTTTGAATTCCCCTATATGATGGGAAAAAAAAACTTTGCTTATTTATGCCTCTTTATAGAAACCTCAATAAAGTCACCCCTCAACCTCCTATGTGCCTGGGAAAGAAGTTTCAGTCTATCCAGCCTCTCCTTATAACTTAAACCCTCCAGTCCTGGTAACATCCCTGTAAATCTTTTCTGCACTCTTTCCAGTTTAATAACCTCCTTCCTACAGCAAGTGATCAGAACTCTACACAGCACTCCAAAAGTGGCTTCACCAATGTCCAGTACAAACTCAACATGACATCTCAATTCCTATACTCAATGTTCTGACCAAACATGCCAAATTCCTTTTTTTCACCACCCTGTCTACGCATGAAACTGCTTTCAAGGAACTGTATACCCAGGGGCCGACCATTAACTGTTTAAGTCCTGCCCTTCTTTGCCTTATCAAAATGTAACACCTCTCATTTATCTAAATTATACTCCATCTACCATTCCTCAGTCCTTTGGCCCAACTGATCAAGATCCCATTCTACTCATAGATATCACCTTCTTGATTGTCCATCAATTCTGGTGTCATCTGTAAACTTTCTAACCTTCCTACATTCTCATCGAAATCATCTCTATGATTTGTCAAATGACAAACAACAGTGGACCCAGCACTGATCCTTGAGGAAAACCACCCGTCATAGGCCTCCAGTCTGAAAAACAGCCCTGTACCATCATACTTTGTCGTGTACCGACAAGCCAAATTTGAGTCTCTCTCGATCCAACATGATCTAACTTTACTAACCAGTCTACCATGCGGAACCTTGTGGAAGGCCTTTTTAAAGTCCATATAGACATTGTCTGCTACTCTGCTCTTTTCTATCGTGCTGGTCATGTTCTCAAACAAAAAACTCAATCAAGTTCACGCAAAGCCATGCAGAAAATTCTTAATCAGTCCTTGCCTCTCCAAATTCATGTAGATCCTATCTCTCAGAATTGTAGAATCTCTTTGGATTTGTCTTAACTTTATTTGCCTAAGCTATCTCATATCCCATTTTTGCCCTCATGATTTCACTTTTAAATATACCCCTACTCTCCATATACTTCTTCAGGAATTTACTTGAAACCAGATGTCTATTCCTGACATATATCTCCTTTTATTCTTGGCCAAAGCTTTAATATGTCCAGCCATCCATTGTTCCCTCCTCCTACCAGCCATCCTCCTTATTCTAACAGGAACATACTATCTCTGAACTCTTGCATCTCACTTCTGAAAGCCTTTCTCTTCCCAGTTGTCCCTTTAGCTGCGAACAGCGTACCCCAATCAACCTTTGAAAGTTCTTATCTAATACAGTCAAAATCAGCCTTGCTCCAATTTAGAAATTTAACTTTTATCTATGGCCTATCCTTTATCATAACTATTTTAAAACGAATAGAATTAAGTTCACTGGTCCCAAAGTGCTCGCCCACTAACACCTCAGTCACTTGCTCTGCCTTATTATCATTAACAACACTGGTATTTTCGCTGTAATGATTTTGTTAGTTATGTTTGACATTTTTGATAAATCGTGGATGTTAATATCATCAAAATAACAAATTAAAAATCACAGACTGATTGGTAAGAAGATGTAATATTATTTGCCCAGATACAGTGCACAATGACAAATACAGTGAACAATGACAAATCATCTATCTTAAAGTCAGTAACAATTACAACTCAGTCTAGGTGACCATATTAAATATTGCTAAAAGTCAATTCAAGTGAATGGAGCTGAACAAAAGTACATTACAGAGTATTATGCTTCTCTGTAAATGTCTTTTTACATTATACAGCAAAAAAGTAATTTGACATGGGCATAGCATTGGATAGCAATGCTTATATTACAAGTTTAATTATTGCATTATAGCTGACTTACTGCCCTAAAGTAAGGATAAGAAAGTAACTATTGTGAGAGCTTACACTTTCAAAGCTACACCACGGCAAGATATAGAAGTATTTATTGATGCATTGGCAAAATTCATGCAGATCATATATGTTTTTCACCTTTCAGGAATTCTGTTGGCGACATCCTATTCCAGAGAGATTCATAGGACTACATTGCAGAAATAGTGTAAAAACAGGCTCTTCATCTCAATCAATCCAAGCCAGCATTTATGCTCCACTCCAGCCTCCTTACAGCTCTCTTTATCCACTCATCACTCTTACCTCAATGTTTCTCCACTTTTATTGCTCTTATCTACTCCCATTCATTATCCCTTAGATTATCAGATTTGTTAATATTATTATTAGGCCTATTAGCAAATTTTGCCTTGTTTGATAATTTGCACAGTTGTTAAAGAAGAGTCCTGTGCATATTTATGCTACACTTATTCACTTATTATCTTTATCTATTATTTATGAGCAATCCACAGAGAGGTAGCTGCAAAACCTTTATTTCTTTATGATTCTTGTTACTCAATTTATTATTTCATCTGCATATTTCATTTTCCACCTCCTTTTCACTGTTAGGTGATCTGTAGACTGAAAAAGATGTGCGGACTGCAGATGCTAGAAATCAGAGATGAGAGTATGGTGCTGGAAAAGCACAGCAGGTCAGGCAGCATCCGAGGAGCAGGAGAGCCAACCTTTTTGGATAACCCCTTCATCAGGAATGGGGGTAGAAGAGGGCTGAGAGATAAATGGGAGGAGGGTGGGACTGGGGTAAGGTAGCTGGGAGGTTGATAGATAGTTGCAGGTGGGGTGGTAGTGATAGGTTGGAGGGAAGGATGGAGTGGATAGATGGGAAGAAAGATGGACAGGTAGGACGGTTTGAGAGGACACTGCCAAGATGGAGGGTTGGATCTGGGATGGGGTGGGGGAGGATAGATGAGGAAACTGGTGAAGTTGACATTGATGCTGTGTGGTTGGAGGGTCCCAAGGTGGAAGATGAGGCGTTCTTCCTCCAATCATCAGGTGGCTTGGATTTGGCAGTGGAGGAGGCCTAAGCCTTGCATGTCTTTAGCAGAGTGGGAGGAAGAGCTGAAGTGGTCAGCCACAGGGCGGTGGGATTGGTTGCTGTGTGTGTCCCAGAGATGTTCCCTGAAACGTTCCGCAATTGGCATCCTGTCTCTGCAGTGTAGAGGAGACCACATCAAGAGCAACGGAGACAGTAGATGAGGTGTTTGGCTGTACAGGAAAATGTTCGCCGGATGTGGAAGGATCCTTTGGTGCCTTGGATGGAGGTGAGGGGAGAGGTGTGGGTGCAGGTTTTACACCTCTTGTGTGGTGGCAAGGGAAGGTGTCTGGAGTGGATGGAGGGTTGGTGGGCGGCATGGACCTAATGAGGGAGTTACTGAGGGAATGGTCTCTACAGAACAGACATGGGGTGGGGAGAGAAATATATCTCTGGTGATGAGATCTGGTTGTAGGTGGTGGAATTGGCAGAGGATAATATGCAGTATCCAGAGATTAGTGGGGTGGAAGGTGAAGACCAAAGGAGTTCAATCCTTGTTGTGGTTGGAGAAGTGGGGTTCAAAGGTAGAAATGAGGGAAGTGTAGGAAATGCCCTGGAGGGCATTGTTGATCATGTGGAAGGAGAAATTGCGGTCCTTGAAGTAGGAGGCCATCTGGAATGTCCTGGAGTGGAATTGCTCTTCCTGGTAGACCCCAACACCAGAGATATATTTCACTCCCTACCCCAATTTGAGACCATTCCCTTTGTGGCTCCCTTTTAGGTTCACACCTTTTCACCAACCCACCCTCCACTCCTGGCACCTTCCCTTGCTGCAGCGAAAGATGTAAAACCTGCGCCCACACCTCCCCCTCACCTCCGTCTAAGGCCCGAAAGAATCTTTTCACATCTGGCAGAGATTTCCCTGCACATTTAAATATCTCATCTACTGTGTCTGTTGCTCTTGATGTGGTCCCGTCTACATTGGGGAGACAGGACACCAACTTGTGTAATGTTTCAGGGAACATCGTTGGGACACACACAACAAACAACCCCACTGCCCTGTGGTTGACCACTTCAACACTCCCTCTCACTCCACCAACAATCTCTGCCTCCTCCACTGTCAAATCCAAGCCACCTGATGCTTGGAGGAAGAAGGCCTTACCTTCTGACTTGGGACTCTTCAACTACATGGTATCAATGTCAACTTTACTAGTTTCCTTATCTCCCCTCCCCCCACCTCATCCTAGGTCTGTCGACTACACCAATGAATGTGATGGGCCCTTCACTTTTTTTGTCTCTAACAATATGGATTCTAATCATTTTGCTAAGAATTGCATCCCTTTCCTACTGCCAATAGATTATATCTAATAAGTACAGCATCTGACATAATGTGTTTGATTCCTTCCAGACCTCCTGTCTGATTACAGCTACGGTGTGTTTTTCTGTACAGTTTCACTCACTTTTAAAAGGATTTCCTCTAACTTTATGTATACAATCTTCTTAGATTCATGTTTTATTTTTCTTGACATTGACGTTTTCCCTTATGTTATTCATTCCTATATTCTCCTTCCCTATTTTATTTTTAGGCTGCTTATATTTATTATAGGTTTCCCTTCCCCCACCTGCTCCCACATGACTGCTGCCTTATTTAATATTTCTCATTGGACACTTGACTCATCTTAGTTTAGGTAGAGCCCACCACATAACCTTTTATTTTTTTTCTCTCTCTAATTTATTACAGTGATATTGTACTTTTGAAGGTTTTAATGCTGGACTTTTAATTTCTTTATTTTTCTATTTTCTCATTTACCTCATTAATTAAATTCTTTATTCTCCAATTCTGTGTCTCGAATCACTTGCTGTTAAGTTATTTTATTAAACTTTGTGATTGACGAGTGCTTTCGGTTCACATTGAATGATCAATTTAATTTGAATTAGTTGTATTTGTACAGAATTGATTGGATACATGTCCATTTTGTGACTGAACTCCAGAACTTACTCTGCTCAGATTTCTGAGTCTGTGTTCCTTTCTATTTTCAATAATAGACAACATTTTTGACTAGCTATCTGCTCATAATTACAATTAATTGGTACTTTTTCTCTCTCTCTCTCTCTATTAAATTGTTGATTCAGTCTTCATCCCACAGCTGTGACTCTTTGTATAACCACCTGGACCCGAAGGGCTGCACGATGGCTCAGTGGTTAGCATTGCTGCCTCACAGCACCAGGGACCTGGGTTTGATTCCCAACTTTGCATGTTCTTCCCATGTCTGCGTGGGTTTACTCCCACAGTTCAAAGATGTGCATGGATTGGCCATGCTAAATTGCCCATCATGTGCAGACTAGGTGGATTAATCATGGGAAATGCAGAGTTAGAGGTACGGGATGGGTCTAGGTGATGCTGTTTAGAGGATCAGTGTGGGCTGGATGGCCTGTTTGCACACTGTAATGATTCTATGATCACCCTTTTCATAACTTTATACTGCAGTGGTATCCTGTCACAAGTCACCCTTTATTTACATGTGAAAAATTCTTCACACCGATCCAGCTCTCAGAAGGAACAGGATGTCTGACACTCCTGTTCTTTTTTTTATATTTCTTCTTTTTTTTTATTACTCCCACGCTACTACCTAACTGCAGTAGTGCTTATTTATTCCCCCGCACCCATGTTGAGTGTGTGTGTGCAGGTGTGAGACACAGTGAAAGACACAAGGTGCACGAATCTTTATTCGATTTCCACCACCAGGAAGAAAATAAGCACCCAAGTGGCCAGGACACTCCTGTTCTTACCTATCAGCCAGGACTCCCTGATTGGACCAGATTAACAGCCCCAGGCAGGGAACTTATATTCTATGAGGTCCACCTGACTGACCTTGTTCCAATCACTTCCACCCTCCACCTCTGTATCTGAGGACATTTTTTTATTGTAGCTACTCCTGGGGCATTTTAGCACCAGGTCAGGTTCCTCCAACTCTGCCTCTAATGAACAGTGAAGAAGGTGTTTGGTATGCTTGTCTTTAATGGTCAGTACAAAGACGAAAAGTGTGGTGTTGGAAAAACACAGAAGGTCAGGCAGCATCCAAAGAGCAGGAGAGTCAAAGTTTCAGGCATAAGCCATTCATCGGGAATGAGCTGATGAAGGGCTTATGCCTGAAACGTTGACTCCCCTATTGCTCGGATGCTGCTTGACCTGCTGTGCTTTTCAACTCTGATCTCCAGCATCTACAATCCTCACTTTCTCTCTTCATTGGTCAGTACATTGAGTATAGGAGTTGGGATGTCATGTTGTGGGTGTACAGGACATTAGTTAGACCACTTTTGGAATACTGCATTCAATTCTGGTCTCCCTGCTACAGAAAGGATATTGTGAAACTTGAAAGAGTACCAAAAAGATTTACAGGGATGTTGCCAGTGTTGAAGGGTTGAACTGGAGGGAGAGACTAAATAAGCTGGGGTTATTTTCCCGGGAGGCGTCAGAGGCTGAGGGGTGACCTTATAGAGGTTGATAAAATCATGGAGGGCATGTACAGAGTGAACAGCCCATATCTTTTTCCCAGGATAGGGGAGTCCAAAACTAAAGGGCACAGGTTTAAAGTGAGAGGGGAAGGATTTAAAAAGGACCTAATCATTAACTTTTTCATGCAGAGGGTGGTGCGTGTATGGAATGACCTGCCAGAGGTAGAGACTGATACAATAACAATATTTAAAAGGCAATTGGATGGATTTATGAGGGATATGGGCCAAATGCGAGCAAGTCGGACAAAATTAATTTCAGAAATCTGATCGGGTATGGACGATTTGGACCAAAGTGTCTGTTTTCATGCTGTACATTTCTATGATTCTATGGCTCATGCACCTGGAATATCTCTCAAGAAATTCCTTCTCTTCTTCAGGTGGCAAAGGTGTTATGGCGGCAACATCCGCTGTGTCCATCTCAGATTCTGAAGTATTTCCAATGCTTGTTGGACAGTGAGAACCCATGGGTTCCGGAACATTCAGAAAGGCCGTTGAGTAGCCAGGTTCATTTTGCTCCTGCACTGTTTATGAGTTTTCAGTTTTCATATGGTCCAGGACTTGTCAGAATTGTTCAGGACCATTGCCCCTTACCGAACTTTATATGTCACTGCACCTGACCTCACATTGACCATGCCTCTTACCCATGCTGGGCCATTCCTGTGATTCCTAAACCATCTACCTTAATTAGTGGAATCTTGTGTTTGGCATTGGCGTCACTGATGCCGTTTTGCTCCCCCCACCCCACCAACCTCCCAGATCTGGAAGATCAGATTTAACCTGGTGCGGGGTGTTCTCCCCATTAGCAACACTGCTGGACCTGTCCCTGTTGTTGTATGAGGGGTGGTCCTATAATCAAATAGGAACTGGGACAGTTTAGTATCTAGTGAGATACTAAACTAAAGAAACTCTATGTTTCTTTAGCCTGCTGTCAAAGACTGGGCTGCTCTTTCTGCCAGACCAATAGATCATAGATGATATGGAGCTGCTCTTATATTTCCAACACCATTTGACTTCAGGAAATACTCAAATTCCCCAAACCAATAGCCTATTATCTGTGACCCCCAACACTTCGGCGGTCTGTGTATTGCAAACAATGCTCACAGTTCCTCTATTATCATCTCCGTGTTTAAAGAATGAACTCTATGCACATCCAGCCACTTTGAGTCGGCGTCCACTATGAGTAAGAACATCAAGCCCATGAAAGGACCTACATAGTCAATGTGTAACAGAGTGCAGGGTTTACACAGCCATTCCCATGAATATGGGGGAGCTGCTGGTGGTAATTTTTGTCCTTCTTGGCAGTCTAGGCACTGCCCTACCAACACAGTTCTGCCTGTGACCAGTCTTGACCACCAGACATAACTTCTCGCCAACATCTTCATTGGCACACTTCTGATTGGTCCTGGTGGAGTTCAGCCAGTACATGACAACAACCTTTGCTTGTGACAATCACTCTTGCTCCCCCTAATAACATGCTGTCCTCCACTGTGACCGGGTCTCTCTGGGTCCAAAATGATTTCAATTCTGGCTGTGATGGTCCTTTGGTTTCCCCCATCACCCACAGCTGTTACATTTTGCCAGGACTGGATCCTTCTGTGTCCAAATTCTGACATTGTCAGCCATGACTGGAAGTAAGTTGAGAAAATTGAAAACTATACGGACTCTTCCAGTTGAGGTGGAGTACCTGTCAACAGGAGGTGACTCAATACATCCACATTTGCTGCTTGGCCTCCTAGACGGTGTTTCAGTTTGTAATTACATGCACTTAGTTTTAGAGCGCTACACTGAATTCAGCCTGAAGCTATGGGTACCAATGCCTTGTCCTCTTTAAGTGGACAAGGTACGAGTTTGTGATCTGTTATTATTACAAATTTATGTCTGTACAGATATTGGTGGAACTTATTGACGCCAAATATGACCACTATACCATGTAACCCTTTAATTACATGTGAAGAATCCTTGACACTGATCCTGCTCACATAGAGCCAGCTCTCAGGGTAAAGGATGTCTAACACAACTGTTCTTTTTCTCTTCTTTTTTCCCTCACACTCCTGCCTAACTGCGGTAGTGCTTATTTTTCCCCCAGCACCCATGTTGTGTGTGTGCAGGTGTGAGACACAGTAAGAGACACAAGGTGTACGAATCTTTATACAATTTCCACCACCAGGAAGAAAGGAAACACCCGAGTGGCCAGTGACAAGCAGTGCCCTTCACAAAAGGGCAATGCTGTGTGATCAAACAGTGAAGGGGAGGGCAGGGATTAAATCAAAATAGAGTTGGAGGGAGAAATAATACACTCTACTCCCTGCGGCGCCCACCTCTCCCTGAACAACTCCAGGGTGTTGGT
>NC_057716.1:71446748-71449102 GCF_004010195.1 Chiloscyllium plagiosum | reverse complement strand
TTGGCCAGGCCCAGGATCAGACCCACGAGGAGGTCTTCAGACCTGCCCTCCTTCCTCCGTACCGGGTGCCCAAAGATCAGGAGCGTGGGACTGAAGTGCAGCCAAAAACAGAGGAGAAGGTTTTTCAGGAAATCAAAAAGGGAGTGCAAACGCCCACACCCAATATACACGTGGTCCACGGACTCCACAGCGCCACAGAACAAGCAGTTGGGCTGGGGGTCCGTGAACCACCGCAACCTGCGGTTGCAGGGGACTGCTGCGTGCAGCACCCTCCACCCCAGATCCCCGAGAGAAAGGGGGAGGACTCCCGCGTAGAGAGCCCTCCACTGGGGATCCCCACCGCCCGGTGGCAACTGGGCACGCCAAGGCATGTCCGGACGGTGGATGAGGGAGAAGAGGTGGACGGTGTGCAGCAGCAGTCTATACAGGGCCCTCCTTTTCACATTCTTAAATGAAACAAAATTAAAATTTTGGAGGCGGCTCAGGTTGTGGGGTACAGGCCCCTGCGGGAACTACGGGACCCTGGGGCCAATGTGAAATTCCGTCCGGGCTGGGGTGAGCGCGGACGGGATCCCACTCCACACCTGAGCATCCTCCAACTGGTGCACTATGTTGGGTCCGAGCACCGCCGTTTTAAGGCGTCGGATGGGGGTGGCCACGTACCGGACGTCAAACACAACTGTTCTTATCTGTCAATCTGGGCTCCCTGATTGGACCAGATTAACAGTCGCAGTCGGGGGACTTATATTCTATGAGGTCCACCTGGCTGATCTTGTTCCAATCACTACGTGCTGCATTGATAAAAATATTTTGTACTTACAACGGAATTTTGCTACTCAAAGGAAATTGTCCACAAAGACCTAGTAATCTCTGTAGCATGGTTGTGTTGTGTCAGAGCTTCTGGACCCTGGAGCAATCATAATGATGGCATGGAGCCATACATTACTGTATATAAATACCACATTGCTGGCAGAGTTAGAATGTTTTGTGAAATTTTCTACTCTTAGGCTATTGGCTGAAACCATTTCCATGTCCTGACATTGTCTGTTGTCTGAGCGATTTTCCTCAAGGTGGCCAATTTAAAGACCACCATCTGCTCTGCCATAAAATTAAGGAGGGTACAGTTGGATTCCTGAATCTGCAGGCTCAATCAGCAGCCCAGCCCTTGAAGTTGGTGTTGTACTGTCACAGATGGAGTCCAAGGATGCCTCCATCATGAGGTGCCTTTATTGACTTTAATAATACCAACGGTGGCCAGATCTACCTCTCAAATGGGGAAAACCCTGCACAGGATGGCTAGCAGCTGTAGGTCACTGATGGCTGCAGTTATGGTGGTGGGGTGAAAATGAAGGTGTCATCCAAGGGAAAATAAATTATAAGAGAATAAAGTTCAAATAGATAAAACACAATAAATGCTGAAGGCAATAATATTTCTGACCAGATTTCCTAGCATTAAAGCTGAGGCAAAATCTTGAAAGCTATTGAAAAGTCAGTTCCAGAAATTAAAAACCTGAAGTTATTTATTGTGTTTTATTGAGATCCACTTTTCTGGTGAGAGTCTTGTTGAGAGATAAATATGAAGTTTATTGCATGACAGCAATTAATTGCAGGATACATGAATCTGACCAGCAGTACTACACCAAAAGTTAGGAACGTGCTAATAGCAGATTTGTCTTCTGTAAGCTCCTTATATACTGTGGTAAAGACCACATGTCATCATCACAGTGGGTGGCACTTATTGCACATAATTAAACATTAACCATTTTCAATCCTTTTCAGCCAGGTGCAACCTCTTCCCCCAGTCTATTTCCCCCATATTTAATATAAAGTTATATATTTTTAAATATATTTTAATTTACTGCTCCCTTGTTTCTCCTCATAATTGTTGATTTCATAAATTAATGTGATTTGCAAGTTTCACTATTCTCCCCATATGTGACCTCCTTAGACTTGGAAGAACAGTCATTTCTTGGATATAGAATAGCTGGACTATCTTCCAAACTGTTTAAAGTTTGTAGTTCTATCTTGAAATGGAAGGTATTTAACCTCTTGTGATTTTTCATCTAGGTCTTGGTTCATAGTTCCTTGAAAGTGGAATTGCAGGTAGATAGGATAGTGAAGAAGACATTTGACATGCTTGCCTTTATTCATCAGTGCATTGAGTAAAAGAGTTGGGAGATCATATTGTGGCTGTCCAGGCCATTGGCTAGTTCACTTTTGGATTGCTGCATTGAATTGTGGTCTCCCTGGTGTAGAAAGGATGTTGTGAAACTTGAAAGGGTTTAGAAACAATTTACAAGGATGTTGCCAGGGTTGGTGGATTTGAGTTATAGGGAGAGGCTGAACAGGCTGGA
>NC_057716.1:71432118-71446248 GCF_004010195.1 Chiloscyllium plagiosum | reverse complement strand
TAGGTTTTCTTTTAAAAAGACAAATTTACACATGAAGAGCATTATTTACATGTTAGACAATGTTGGCAGATCTTGACCTCTTATGTATGACTTTGATTTACTGGAGTGTATAATTAGAATCATAGAATCCCTACTATGTGGAAACAGGCCTTCAGCCCAACAAGTCCACACCAACCCTCAAAGAGTAATCCACCCAGATCCATTCCCCTACCTTATTATCCTATGTTTACCTAACTAATGCTCCTAACCTACATATCCCTGAACACTATGGGCAATTTAGCATGGCCAGTTCACCTAACCTGCACATCTTTTGGATTGTGGGAAGAAACCAGAGGAAACCCACACAGACATGAGGAGAATGTGTAAACTTTACACAGGCAGTTGCCCGAGGTTGGATTTGAACCCAGGTCACTGGCACTGTGAGGCAGCAGTGATATCACATTGTGTGAATTGGCTCAAGACAGGCATCTGTGATATTGGGGACCTCAGGAGTAGCCTCAAATATACCACCAACCTAATAGTTCTGGCTTTAGCTTAATTTTTGCACAAATGAGCTGAGCTAGGCTATCACTTCAAATGATGATGTTGAGGACGCTCCTTCAGTTATTTAATTGCCTATAATCCTCACTTGCTACAGCATATGACAGGACAGTAGAGCTTTGATGTGATTCTTTTGCATTGGCATTGAAATATTTATCCATTGCATACTGGTTTCATTGTTTAAATAATATATATAATCCTGTAACATAGTTCACTAGCTTGCCAGTTGAATTTTAGTTATGCTTGCTGCTGCTCCTGACACACTCTCCTGGACTCCTCATTGAACCAAGGTAAATCACCAGACTTGATGTTAATATAGAAAGAGGGTTATGTCTTTGTCGTAGGCTGTGTGTTTATTTTTGAAGTATACCTGTTAGATGAAGGTTCATGCAGAACAAAGAGAATTTGAATGAACTAACAGATGGTTATTCTTACATAGAGAAAGGGACAGTTATATCTGTCTCAGAAAATATTAGAATTCCCTGCTTTTATTGATATGATTCGAATAACGCTTTACGACAAAAAGGGTTCAGGACCCCTATTTTCAAGGAAAAGTCTCTTAATGTTAAATCGACCAATCAGATTGATTATCATAAAGTTGCCTTACTTCTTCTGTTATGGACCCGGCCATACCCACTCAAAACATTTTATTATTCATCTTTCTGTCCTCATTTATGTCAGCTCTACATTTTAGCCTTGGGTGTGGAGGTGATGTGTGAAACTTTCTGTGACAAAATAAGTGAAAAATGCTCAGTTGGAATAATCTGAATGAAGTCGCTGTAGAAATTAGATTTTCAAAGCAGGTACACAAAGAAAGAATTATAATTCAGAGACACAAAAACACTTATCTGTTGACTGTGTCTCTCATTTATCGTGAAACCTGAAAGTGCCTCATGCCAATGATTTACATGTGATGAAGAGTGGGGAAATTCTGCAACAGGCCAGCAGTCCATTTCACCACATTACTGGCCAGATAGTGAGTGTAAATGATACCAAGTATTTGACTGAAGATGGTTATTGATTTCGGGGTGAGCTAATGAGGTGGAAAGCATTGCAGAAGGCCTTGTAGAAATGCCAGCAACATTATTAGAAGATATGGATTAACACTTATGGTAAGATTTTCCTAGTAACTTTTTCCCTGCAACTCAGATATTTTTCCACTTCCACACAACCGTATAGAGTAACGCTAACTGCATTACTCAGGATTTGGAGATGCCGGTGTTGGACTGGGGTGTACAAAGTTAAAAATCACACAACACCAGATTATAGTCCAACAGGTTTAATTGGAAGCACACTAGCTTTCGGAGCGACGCTCCTTCATCTGATCACCTGATGAAGGAGCGTCGCTCCAAAAGCTAGTGTGCTTCCAATTAAACCTGTTGGACTATAACCTGGTGTTGTGTGATTTTTAACTTTGCATTACTCAGAACATCATTCCTCATGCACAGCAGCATTTCCTTCAGTAGAAAACTGCAGAAAATTTGCATAGATGTTGAGAGATTCAGTTTTCTTAGTGTCAAATAATTAACCTGTGTTTCTATCGAAGAAGCCAACATTTGATAGGAGATAAAAATGAGGTGGTCACACCACCTAAACCTATTGGGAATGGACTGTTGAAATTCAGGAACAGTGTGTGGAGAAGAGGAGAGCAGGAGATAGAACAAGAAATTTAGTCCTGCCTCATGATTTGTTATAATTTTTGATTCACACACCATTCTGCTCAGTCACAAAATCATTGACATGTTACTTTGTACATATCTGGATCACCATGCCAACAAAAAGTTGTTTGTTAAAAACAAAGACATACTTCATTGTTTCCTCTCTTCACATTTTCAAAGGTATGGGGGAGGTGGGCAGATATGTGTTCTCAGAAGGCCTGCCATCAGCCAGTTGACAGTAACTCAGTCTAACCTCATCCAGATCCAATACATATCCACCACGACGGAGGTCAGAAAACTGACATAATTCACAGAGCACATGGTGTGCAGGAGCAGATGGGAAATACAAGATCATAAATAAGCTTTCAGTTTGCAAGTTACATAATCAGTGTGAACTTGAACATTCAGATTTCAAAGTAAGTGCACTTTAAAGGCATGATTGTTAAGCTGATCACTTACAGAAACTTGCAATATGTGGTGACTGAATGACAATATCCCCACACTTAAGGTTTTCAGTAATGCTCCCAAAAACATGTACTTTACTGTAGGAACAAGATGCATCTGGTGACCTCAATGCAATTTATCTCAGAAAAGGCCACATTCTACCAAATATTCAATTTCAATTTTTCCTCCATCTTCAAGCAGTTGTCATTCAGACCTTCCCTGGAATGAGTTATTGTTCGATAGAATATCATTAAAGAACAAAGAACGAAGAAAATTTACAGCACAGGAACAGGACCTTCGGTCCTCCAAAACTGTGCTGATCCAGATCCTCTATCTAAAACTGTCACCTATTTGCTAAGGACCTGTATCCCTCTGCTCCCTTCCCATTCATGTAACTGTCTAGATACGTCGTAAATGACACGTTCATGGCTGCCTCTAAAACCTCCACTGGCAACGTGTTCCAGGCACCAACCACCATCTGCATAAAGAACTTTTCACACATATCTACCTAAACTTTTCCCCTCTCACCTTGAACTCATAGAGTCATAGAGATGTACAGCATGGAAACAGACCTTTCGGTCCAACCCGTCCATGCCGACCAGATATCCCAACCTAGTCCCACCTGCCAGCACCCGGCCCATATCCCTCCAATCCCTTCCTAATCATATACCCATCCAAATGCCTCTTAAATGCATGTTTGCCAACCTCCAGTCTTCTGGCACCTCACCTGTGACCATCGATGATACAAATATCTCAGCAAGAGGCCCAGCAATCACTTCTCTGGCTTCCCACAGAGTTCTTGGTACACCTGATCAGGTCCTGGGGATTTATCCACTTTTACCCGTTTCAAGACATCCAGCACTTCCTCCTCTGTAATCTGGACATTTCGCAAGATGTCACCATCTATTTTCCTACAGTCTATATCTTCCATATCCTTTTCCACTGAAAAGACTGATGCAAAATATTCATTTAGTATTTCCCCCATTTTCTGTGGCTCCATACAAAGGCTGCCTTGCTGATCTTTGAGGGGCCCTATTCTCTCCCTAGTTACCCTTTTGTCCTTAATGTAGTTGTAAAGACCCTTTGGATTCTCTCCTTAATTCTATTTGCCAAAGCTATCTCATGTCCCCTTTTTGCCCTCTTTATTTCCCTCTTAAGTATACTCCTACTTCCTTTAAACTCTTCTGAGGATTCACTCGATCTATCTTGTCTATACCTGACATATGCTTCCTTTTTTTTCTTAACCAAACCCTCAATTTCTTTAGTCATCCAGCATTCTCTATACCTACCAGCCTTTCCTTTCACCCTGATTCATGATCCCTCATAATCGAGTGCCCCACTCTGGGAAGAGGCTTTTTGCTATCCACCCTGTCTATACCTCTCATAATTTTGTAGACCTCAATCAGGTCCCCCTCAACCTTCATATTTCTAAAGAAAATAATCCTAATCTAGTCAACCTCTGCTGGTAGGTGTAGGGAATGCTGGCTAACAGAAATTGAGGGTTTGATTAGGAAAAAGAAGGAAACAGATGTCAGGTATAGACAGACGAGATCGAGTGAATCCTTGGAAGAGTATAAAGGTAGTAGGAATGTACTTAAGAGGAAAATCAGGAGGGCAAAAAGGGGACATAAAATAGCTTTGACAAATACAGTTAAGGAGAATCTGAAGGAGAATCTGAAGGCAAATACATTAAGGATAAAAGGGTAACTAAGTCGCGAATATGGCCCCTCAAAGATCAGCAAGGCAGCCTTTGTGTGAGCCACAGGAGATTGGGAAGATACTAAATGAGTATTTTACATCAGTATTTACTGTGGAGAAGCATGGAAGATATAGAATGTGGACAAATAGATGGTGACATCTTGAAAAATGTCCATACTACAGAGGAGGAAGTGCTGGATATCTTGAAACGCACAAAGGTGGATAAATCCCCAGGACCTGAAGAGGTGTATTCTAGAACTCTATAGGAAGCTAGGGAAGTGATTGCTGGGCCCCTTGCTGAGATATTTCTATCATCAATAGTCACAGGTGAGATTAGATTTTTTTAGATTACATTACAGTGTGGAAACAGGCCCTTTGGCCCAACAAGTCCACACTGATCCGCCTAGGCGCAACCCACCCATACCCCTACATTTACTCCTTACCTAACACTACGGGGAAAGATATAAAAGAGACCTAAGGGGCAATGTTTTCACACAGAGGGTGGCACGTGTATGGAATGAACTACCAGAGAAAGTGGGATGTGGGCCAAGTGTTGGCAAATGGGACTAGATTAGGTTGGGATATCTGGTTGGCATGGATGAGTTGGACTGAAAGGTCTGTTTCTGTGCAGTATATCTCTGTGACTCTATGACTCTCTTCATAACTAGTGCCCTCCATACCAAGCAACATCCTGGTGAACCTCCTCTCCACCCTCTCCAAAGCATCCACCTCCCTCTCATAATGTGGCAACCAGAACTGTACACAGTATGCCAAATGTGGCTGAACAAAAGTTCTATGCTACGATAACATAACCTGCCAACTCTTGTACTCAATACCCCGTCCGATGAAGGATAGTATGTCGTATGCTTTCTTGACCACTCTATCGACCTGTGTTGCCACCTTCAGGATACAATGGACCTGAACACCCAGATTTCTCTGTACATCCGTTTTCCCCAGGGCTTTTCCATTTATCGTATAGTTTGCTCTTGAATTGGATCACCTTGCGTTTGCTTAGATTGAACTCCATCTGCTATTTCTCTGCCCAACTCTCCAATCTATCTGTATTCTCTGGCAGTCACTATCTGATACTCCGCCAATCTTAATGTCATCTGCAAACTTGCTAATCAGACCACTGATACCTTCCTCCAGATCAATTGAAGGACCTTCAATAACTTTTTTTTTGTCTGGAACTTAGCTCACCCTCTGATCAGAGTCTGGCTGCAGGGCAGATAAATATGAGTGTTGAGTGAAAGATATGGTCATCACTTCCATAAATAAAACATTGAAAACTCTATCACTCACCTCCTACTAAATCACAGATAATAGAAAGTGGGAGGTGCCAAGTGAGAATATTAGGATCATTTTTCCAGACTGGGCAGATTGTTCCACAAAGTAGTTCTATCTTTGGTCTCGCTAATATATAAGAAACTACATTGTGAGTAGCAAATACAGTAGAATAGATTGAACAAAATATAAGTAAAATGTTGCTTCACCTCAGTGGTGTTTTAGGGGCTTTGGATGGTGGGAAGGCAGGAGGTGAATGGGTAACAATTAAACCTTCTGTAATTGCATGGGAAGGTGACATGGAGGAGGTGTAAGGAGTGATAGAAGAGTGGACCAGAGGAAATGGTTCTTGCAAAATGCTGAGTAGAGGGGAAGCAAGGGGAAGATGCGTTTGAACCCTGCTGGAGGTGGAAGAAATAGCTATGGTACTAGCATAGGTCCAAGCTCAGCTTATTTCTTTTGCGGTATGTGGAATATTCCTTATTCACATCTTACTTAGTCACCCAACCACAACCCTCTTTCCACTCATTTGATGATGTCATCAGTGCTGCTTCCTGTTCTCAGATTGAATTGGATAAATTAACCCAATAATAAATTAATAACGTTTTGCTTTCATTTTCCAGCCTTCTCTCACCTTTACCTGGTCCATCTCTGACTCTCCCCTCCCCTTCCTTGGCTTGTTTGATTCCTTTTCTGGGAATAGGCTGGCCACCAAATCCATTTATTCCCATAGTTACCTTGGCTACATCTCCTCCTACCCTGCTTCCTGCAAGGATTCCATTCCAAGTCATATTTGTTCTGATAATTCTACAATCCAACAGAGTGTCTCTGATATGTTCTCCTTTATCCTCAGCTGAGGACTACCCCCCCCCCGCATAGATAACAGACACCTCAATCGTGTCCAAGTGATCTTCTGCACACATTCTTCCTCCCCCTCCTAGAACAACAATAAGGTTGCCCTTGTGCTTACTGTCTATCACTTCCACCTCCAGAGCCCAGGGAAATCTGCTGAATCGTTTATAATGGACTTTATCACATCGAGAAAGTAGTTAAGGCTATAGTGGCTGAAAGGATAAGTTAAATTATGGCCTTATAGTTGCTGCCATGCTTGATGAAACACCATCAGACAATTTTGCAAACTGAACATTGAACTTTAGAAATGACTTTTCAGCATATGAAGTCTTAGGAGCTATGGGAACAGAATTTAAAGTATTTTAGGGACAGTACACAGCTATGGAGGGTCAATTCGCTATGTAAGTCCGAAGTTGGAGATCACATACACAAACAATTTCCCTGAGTCACTATATTTGCAGACGACTTGGAGTGATTTCAAGAAATTCAACTTCAGCCATCGAAATAAAACCTGCATGGGCCAGTAGTCAGAGTGCTCGAAATCAAGGGCCACATCACCACAACTCAAAGGTAAGGAAATTGATTATACTTTGCATATCTTGTAGAATCAGAAAACATTTATGTTCACTAGGGATGTGAGCTCAAATCTGTGTTAGAAGTAACCCAAAATGACAGCAGCATTTTGCAACAAATTTACAAAACTCTTCCAAATTCTGGGAAAATTAAAAAAAGTGAATGTCTTATCACTCTATTCCCAAATGCCAAATCCATCTGCTTATTCATCATCCTTAGACATTTAAACTCAAAGCAGACACTGATAGGACACTGCATTAGTGTGTAACTCAAATAGCATATATAGACCAACCTCCGAAAACAAACTCAGACTGAGTACAAGAGAAAGATTCTGATGTAGCACGGTGGCTCAGTGGTTAGCATTGCTGTCTCACAGTGCAGGGGGCTTGGGTTTGATTCCTTCCGTAGAATTCTGTCTGTGTGGAGTTTGAACATTATTCCTGTGTCAACATGGATTTCCCCAGTTTCCTCCTATAGTTCAAAGATGTGCAGATCAGGAAGATTGGTCATGGTAAATATAGGGTTACAAGGATAGAATAGACATATCAGTCTGAGTGGGATGCTCTTTGGAGGGTCACTATGGATTGAACAGCCTTCTTCTGCACTGTAGGAATTTGATGATCCTGAACTTCATCCTGTATTTTCAGGATGGCTGGTCCTCAATCTCTCAAGCAATCAGGTGTTAAAACAGTATCATGAGCAGTGGGCGGACCTGAGAATAATTATTTTATTACAGATTAGTGATGTCAGGAGTTTTGAGGGAAGATGTTCTCCCAACATTTCATGATGATCATTTAGACATTATTAAATGTAGTACATAACAATCAATATTTGATGACCTGGGATTTCAGAAGGTATAAAAGAGTTTTTTTTTGATGTGCTCATTAAGAGTCCACCACTTACCCATCCTTTTATTACCATCAACATTTCTGCCAAGATTTTGACAAGGTCTAGGTTTAGATCCAGCTTTAATTCTGTTTGATTTTTGAAGGCACAGTTTTGCATATAATAGGAGACAACTATTCTTCTTGGTGGGAGTTCAGCAGCCTTTGTAACATTATAGCTGAAGCTGTGATAAAATCTTTAAAATACAATACTTTGACACATGCTATTCTTGGTGAAACAGCATTAGATAACAGTCCACATTTTGTAAACAAACATTTCAGACAATTTGCTGAAGCATATGGATTTCATTGGAAGGCTGATTCATTATCCCATCCATAAGCTAAAGGAGAAGGCGAAGTGGTGTAAAAACTATCATGATGCTTATGACTAAATACAACAATGTAGATTTGGCCTTGCATAATTACAGACTACCACAATCAAATAATGAAATTACAGCAGTATTGTAAATTAGTAGAAAGCTGCTTCAACCCAATGACTTCCTTCATGATATCAAAAGTTCAGACTCAACATCATCTTGAAGATCTCGATTGAATAAGGTAAAAGAGATCAGCAGTCTAGGTAGTATAATCGTTGCATGGAGCAAAGATCCATTAATACTTAGACATAAGGCAAGGATGGAGGCAGCCAGGCTGAAGATATAGTCATCAAGTAAACACAGCAACCACAATCATATCTCATTCAGATAACACTCAGGGTTCTCAGACGAAACAGTTCTGCTCTGACAATATTAAGAGTTGCAAGGAAATATTCATTCCAGCATTACCAAATGTGGGATGATAAGGCCGACTCTGCAACTGTCAAGGAAGTGTCATATTGCCCTTGACACACTAATTCTGTCTTTCTCTCCACAGATTCTGCCAGACCTACTCCAGCAATTTCTGTTTTTTACCTTATGCAACAACCTTGAAGGAGATTTTTAAAAAATATTCATGGGATTTTGGCATGACTGACAAGGCCAGCACATATATCCTATTTAGTACTGACCTTGAGAAGGTGGTGTTGAGCTGCCTTCTTGAACTGATGCATTTTATTTGTTTTAGATAAATCCACAATGCTGTTAGTGAGGGAGTTCCAGGATATTGACCTACTGATACTGAAAAAAACATTATTTTTCCAAGTCAGGATGGTGGGTTTCTTAGAGAGCAGCTTAAAAGTGCTGGTGTGTTCATCCATCTGCTGTCCTTCTCTTTTGAGATGGGAGTGGTTGTGCGATTGAAGGGTGATGGTTAAAGAGCCTCGGTAAATTTCTGTCGTGCATCTTGTACATAGCAAATGTTGCTAATTATTAGGGAATATTCCCAATTCTGAGTTTTTAAGATGGAAGGAATAACATCAATGAAGCAGTCGATAATGGTTGAGCCTGGGACAGGATGTAGAGGTATGGCTAAATGGTTATGATAATGACACCGTAGGAAAATGGTGTGGTAGACACAGGAGCTGGATAGATGCAGAACCTGGGAAAAGTTGCTTACCATGAAGTCTTTGTTGGAATAACTTTATTTGGGTACAGGGTTATGATGCTCAACTTGTCTGTACCAATTTATGTTGCGATAAATAGCATGCACACTATGTGCTGTTTCTGCATTTAAATGATTTTTGTCTGCATTCCAATTCAACCCATACTGCTGCTTTGATGAATACATAAGAGGGAATACATAACAGAGGATACATAACAAGGAATACATAAGAGGGAATGCATAGCAGGGGACCCAACAGCATGTGTTCGTACTAGTCTCCATGTTCTAAAGGCAGAGAGTCCCTCTTGAAGTCCCTCACCAGTTCCACAAGAGGCTGTAGTTGAATCTTGTTCCCTGTTCCTACGTTCATTTGGGAATATAGGGTTTAGGAACAAGAGTTGATCACTTGAGCCTCCTCCACTATCCAATGAGATCATGGTTCATCTGGTTTTGTTATCACATTCACTTTCTTCTCTGCCCCTATAACCAGTGACTTTCTTGTCTGACAAAAATCCATCTAGCTTTACTTTGAATAGATTCAAAGACCCAATCTCCACTCCTTTCTGGAGAAGAAAATTCTGAGCCTCCGAAAGAAAAGAAAACTTATCTTCTCTACTAAAAGAGAGCCTTTTTATGAAACTGTGTGTCCTATTTCTAAACTTCTTTTCAAGAAGTCTCATCATCTGAGAATTAAGGCCAGACTGTTCTGAAAAGATTGTTCGGAAGCATTTCTACACACAAAGGGAGGGAGATGTTTGGAACTCTCTTCCACAATTGACAGTGAATGCTGGAACAGTTGTTAATTTTAAATCTGAGACAGATATTTTTTATCATTATAAAAAGGTATTATAAGCAATGTGGGCCACAGGCTGTGAAAAGGATAGATGAGAGGACTCCTGCTGTAATGCAACAATTCTGTGATTCTGTGATTCTGTGAAATGACTGCTCGGAGTCAGCAATCTGCAGAATACTCAGTACTGCTACTTCATGAGAATGTGGAGCATTGGCTTTTTGCGCATAGAAAGACAATGTCAGATATTTCACTGAATCAGTGTTCAATTTGCTGCAAAGAAAGTAAGGTGATAAATTTTGCCTTTTCATTTATCTTCCCAAAATGTATTCACTTGCCCCTGAGTGGGAGAAAAATTCAAACGTGGTTCCTTACACGAAAAGGTAGGACACACCGAACCTCACTTAACAGGATGTCATTCATTAATCTGTCTCACTGCTCATCACCAAGTTTTGAGTATCCTGCAGTCCTCTGGAATGTACTACACTGAGAAATTGTCCTGAATACATTCTATGAAGTCATTTTCCAGGCTCCCTTAACCAATCTGATTGTCTTTAACTAAATGTACATTGAAGTCGCCAATGATTATTGCAGTGCCTTTCCTACATGCACCATTCAGTTCTTCCTGTATGCTTTGTCTTAAAATGAAGCTACCAATAGGGGCATATAAACTATTCCCATAAATGACCTGCTACGTTTTCTATTCCTTATTTTGACTAAAACCTCTTGATCTTCAGTTAATTTCTCACTGTGATATGAATGATAATCAAAAGTACTATAACACCTAGCTTTCTTTATTTCTAACATTTCAAGTAACTTTCAATATCTAGTTCTCACCATGCAAACGTGTCTCTGCAATGCCTATCAGCTTAGATATATTTATTTCTATTTGTGCAGAGCATTCATAGCAAATTGCATCAATAATTGCAAAGATAAATTGCAACAAAATACTGATAATCTGTGATCTTATCTGCTGGTGGATTCTTAAGTTTGTATTCTGTTCCTTCTTATCATGCTCAGATTATTAATCATGTCCCTGCTATGTTACCTTATTATTTCTTTTTGATTTACCACATCTCCTCTCACTTGGTCCCTTGTCCCTAGTATTTAGTTTAAATAATTATGTACCTTGCCACAAAACTGATCCCAGGACAGTTCAGGTGAAGTGTAGCCTAGCAGTACAACTCTTATATTCCTGCTACTGTTGCCAGTGCCTCCATGAATCAAAACCCATTTCGCCCACATTGGCCTTCAATTTGTGCATTTATCCATCTAACCTTACTTGCCATATGCCAAATTGGTCAAGGCTTTGCCACTGAAGTCCTGATTTTTAACTTAGCCCCTCGCTGCTAAACCCTTAAACTGAATGTCTTTCCTAATCGAATTTATGTCATTGGGACCCATTTGAACTTGACACTCGGATCTTCCCCCTCCCACTGCAAGTTCCTGTCCAGATCAGAGTTGATATCCCACATTCTGCCACGGGACATATAACTTAGCATTCTGGATTCACATTCAGCTGCAGAGAATTTTGTCTATGCCCCTGATTATAAAGTCCCTTGCTATCACTAAACTGAGATTTGCTTCTCCATTACTGCTCTCTTTTCACTGGCACAACTTTCTGGCTGAAAATGTGTTGCTGGAAAAGCGCAGCAGGTCAGGCAGCATCCAAGGAACAGGAGAATCGACGTTTCAGGCATAAGCCCTTCTTCAGGGCTTATGCCCGAAACGTCGATTCTCCTGTTCCTTTGATGCTGCCTGACCTGCTGCGCTTTTCCAGCAACACATTTTCAGCTCTGATCTCCAGCACCTGCAGTCCTCACTTTCTCCTCGACAACTTTCTGGCTCTCTAATGTCTCTGTCTCCTCTCCTTGTGCTCCTTCTATTTCTGGATGTTATTACCTTACATCACTTCTGAGTTCCAACCTCACCCTCATTCTGCTTTCTGATGTGTAAGCTACATTTGATGTGAAGCATCTCTTGCTTTACACTCATACCCACTTCATCTTCTGACTTTCTGATTTCGGCCAGTCACTGTACACCCAGGATGCAGTGAGTATCACTATATCAATGCTATGGGAAATATCATCACCTGTTGGATACCTAGAGCCCTCATTTCTAGCACTGGCACTGTGCATATCTGAGAGTTAGTATGTGGTGAGTCACCAGTCATGAGTACAGCCACGTCAGGATGTAAAGGTCGAGTCCCAAAAGGCAAGGATGAATTGGGAGATCCACTTCCTACTAAGTCCCAGGTCTGAGGAATACAAATCAGGCACCCCTGACCTATATAGGAAATCCAGATAGAATCTTCATAAGGTCATCCGAGACACTAAGAAGCAATACTACACTAAGCTTGAGACCAAAACCAATCACAAGGACACTCATTGTTTGTGGCAAGGCTTACACGACATAATGGGCTAAGTAGAACAGAATCAAAGGCTACAGCACATTCCTGCTTGATGAGCTAAATGCATCCTATACTCAGTGAAACAATGTCAACTCTCCCACCAGCCTCAGATGCACCTGTACCTACAGTTACTGCCTCAGATGTGAGAGCAGCTTTCTTCAGAGTGAACCCATGGAAAATGACTGGCCTGGATGGAGTCCCGGTTGTGCACTCATATTCTGCATGGACCACTTAGTGGGAGTATTTGCAGATATTTTTAACATCTCCTTACTTTGATTTGAAGTCCCCACCTTTAAGAAGAACAGATGCCAAAGCAAAATCATGCAGCTTGCATCAATGACTACAGCCAGGTGGCTCTGATCTCCATAATAATGATGTGGTTTTGAGAAGTTGGTCATGGCTCACATCAACTCCAGCCTACCAAATTGTCCTGACCCTTTGCAACTCGCCTACCAGCAAAAGGATTCCACAACAGATTTTCTCCCTGGTCCACACTCATCCCTGGAACATCTAGATAACAAGCATACCTATGTCAAGCTCCTAATTATTAACTGCAGTTTCTCCTACAACAGTGTAATTCCAAAGAAACACATCTCTAAACTCTGAAACCTACGTGTTGGCTCTTCCCTCTGTAAATGGATTCTTGACCTCCTGACCCATAGACCACAATCAGCAAGAATAGGTAACAATACCTCCTCCCCTATAATCCTTTACACCGGTGTCCCACAAGGCTGTGTACTCAGTCGCCTGTTGTACTCCATATAGTGTAGACATGCCAGTGTTGGACTGGGGTGGACAAAGTTAAAAAAAATCACACAATACCAGATTATAGTCCATCATGAGTTATTTTAGGAATGTGACTTGAAAGAAATTCTGGGATTAACATATTAATGAATCAAAACCTGTAAACCAGTCGAAGTGATTGGAAAGGCAAGGACTGATTTTGGATAGTCAACATGGCTTTGTGCGTGGGCAATCTTGTCTCACAAATTTGATTGAGTTTTTTGAAGAAGTAACAAAGAAGATTGATGAGGGCAGAGCAGTAGATGTGATCTATATGGACTTCAGTAAGGTGTTCGACAATGTTCCCTATGGGAAACTGGTTAGCAAGGTTAGATCTCATGGAATACAGGGAGAACTAGCCATTTGGATACAGAACTGGCTCAAAGGTAGAAGACAGAGGGTGGTGGTGGAGGGTTGTTTTTCAGACTGGAGGCCTGTGACCAATGGAGTGCCACAAGGATCGGTGCTGGGCCCTCTACATTTTGTCATTTACATAGATGATTTGGATGTGAGCATAAGAAGTACAGTTAGCAGGTTTGCGATGACACCAAAATTGGAGGTGTAGTGAACAGTGAAGAGGGTTACCTCAGATTACAACAGGATCTGGACCAGATGGGCCAATAGGCTGAGAAGTGGCAGATGGAGTTTAATTCAGATAAATGCGAGGTGTTGCATTTTGGGAAAGCAAATCATAGCAGGATTTTTACACTTAATGGTAAGGTCCTAGGGAGTGTT
>NC_057716.1:71415018-71431865 GCF_004010195.1 Chiloscyllium plagiosum | reverse complement strand
TATGGAATGAGCTGCCAGAGGATGTGGTGGAGGCTGGTACAATTGCAACATTTAAGAGGTATTTGGATGGGTATATGAATAGGAAGGGTTTGGAGGGATATGGGCCGGGTGCTGGCAGGTGGGACTAGATTGGGTTGGGATATCTGGTCGGCGTGGACAGATTGGACCGAAGGATCTGTTTCCATGCTGTACATCTCTATGACTCTATGACTTAACAGCAATCTAGGTTTGTTCAATATATTGCATCAGTTGTATGACACTTTGACCTTTTACTAGATATTCTGTGTCCAAAGATACTGCGCCACCAGCTACCTGATGAAGGAGCAGCGCTCCGAAAGCTTGTATTTCCAAATAAACCTGTTGAACATACTCCACATAGACTCACGACTGTGTGGCCAAATTCCACCTCAGCCCCATTTAAAAGTTTGCCAACAACAGTTGTTGTAGGTTGGATCTCAGAGACAACAACAAGACACAATACAGGAAAGAGATTGAGTGCTTAGCAGCATGGTATAAAAACAACAAACTCTCTATTAACATCAGCAAAATGAAACAGCTTGTCATTGACTTCAAGAAATGGAGGGGAGGGCATGTCCCTGTCTGCATCAATGGTGCTGAGGTGCAGGTGATCGAGAGTGTCGAGTTCCTGAGAATGATGACCACCAAAATTTGTCCTGATCCATCCAAGTGAATGCGATGGTCAAGAAAGCACAAGAACATCCCTACTTCTTCAGGAGGCTAAGGAAATTCAGCATGTACACAAGGACGCTTACCAATGTTTATAATTGCGTCGTAGAAAGAACCATATCTGGAAGCACCACAGCATGGTATGGCAACTACTCTTCCCAAGACCACAATAAAGTACAGAGAGTCTGGAATATAGCCCAATTCATCATGTAAACCAGCCTTCCATTTGTTGACTCCATCTACTTTCTGCCTTGGGAAAGCAGCCAACATAATCAAAGACCTCTCCCATCTTAGTTACACTCTTCCACCCTCTTCCATTGGGCAGAAGATAAAAATGTTTGAATACACATACAAACACAGGGTGGCATGGTGGCTCAGTGGTTAGCTCTGCTGCCTCACAGCACCGGGGACTCGGGCTTGATTCCAGCCTCAGGTGACTGTCTGTGTGGAGTTTGCACATTCTCCCTGTGTCTGCATGGGTTTCCACCGGGTACTCTGGTTTCTTCCCACAGTTCAAAGATGTGCAGGTTAGGTGAATTGGCTATGCTAAATTGCTCATAGCGTTCAGGGGTGTATAGGCTATGTGCATTAGTTGGGGTAAATGTAGGATAATAGTGGACGGGAATGGGTCTGGGTGGGTTACTCTTCGGGATCTTGTTGGGCCAAAGGAGGGATCTTGTTGGGCCAAAGATCCTGTTTCCACACTGTAGGGATTCTAAAAAAAAATTCAAGAACAGCTTTTGTTATGCTTTATCACACTTTTGAATGGATCTTTGAAATGTTAATTCTGATCTATCTCTCTGCACCTTCTCTGTGGCTCCGTTCTGTTACCCTGATGCACTTGGTATGGTATGATCTGCCTGTACAGCATGCAAACCATCACTTTTCACTATATCCTAGAACATAAGGTGACAATATATCAGTCAATCAAGATGCAGACAGGTTGTTCTATGGAGGTTAAGATGAGAACTTTGATGGTCAAGTTGCAAGAGAACATTGATGATGACTCACACAGTGATGGTTGATGCATTGACAGACCTGCCAAATATTCTGCTTTCACTTTGAAGAAGTATGGAGACATCTTGAGTGTAAGGTGTATAACGTATCCCACAAAACTTGCAGCACAAGGAGGTCCACTCTGAGCTACACTTGTGGATGTGTCTGTGATGCAGTGTCTGATGACATCTGTCCAAGCTTTCATGCACTCTTACAGATGACCAGCAATCTGCACTCCAGGTAGATTGCTAGGTTGCTGCGATATTACTTGCTTTGAACAGCAATAGCACTATGGAACATGAGTTTGTTAACCTGTCTTAAGATAATGTCATTCACACTCCCATCTATGCCACTCTGTTAGTGGCCTTGAAGTTTGCTCTTAGCCAGACAGCCCATACTTCCAGCTACCACTGCTGAAATGATTCAGCCTGAAGCAGAGTTTTCAAGATCCAGAATTGTTCAAGGCCATCCTCCAGTCTCTGCAGTCTCCTGAGAATGAAAGCTAGCAATCTTTAACCAGTTATGGTGTAGCCATTGAAGCATTCTGTCAGAGTGTTAGGACAGTCAAAAGCACCAACGAGGCAAATACATGGGAAAATGTCAAAAGGCAATAGTTTACCTCTATATGTACAACTGGATATGTTGGATGGACAAAAGTCTTCATGAGGAGTTTTAGATAGGTGACTTTTTATTGCACTAATGTAACTGAGGGGACTATGGAAATGAGGCACGTCAGGCAAATGTTACAGCAATTAAAATACTCCCTCCTCATCTCCATGCTAATCATAGTCCAACTGAGCAGCACCCTATTTTCTTGCTGCATGAGACATTCTTTAACTTTGAAAGTTAGGCTTTTCTGCTTCAGTTCTGATGAATACAGATATTACTTTGACTTCATGTCTCTTCTTAGCCATACTTATGTTTGTACTATCAATCAATTATTTGATTGTATTATGACTACTATTATATTCATGCTCTGTTCAGCTGTAAATTTAACTGATTACTAAATTTAAAATCACTTATTATTTCTAAGACATTTTATTGCAGAAAACTATCCTGAGCACACTCAAAAATGTCATTACTTTTCCAACATGAGCTAATCTTCTTATCTCAATCTGTATGCAAGCTAAAGTATTCCATTAAGAATAGTCTGGCTGCCATACACTTGATAGGAAGTATCAAAATATATCTGTCTACTTTTATTCTTACTGCATTTTAAATCATTTTCTATTAGCTTGTAGGATTAATATATAAATGCTGTGAATTATGCTTTATCTTTCTTTAGAAGTGGAGCAGCCAGGTACATCAACCTACTTGTACCTTTAGTTATGTACCTCCAGAACAATTGTTAGCTAAAATGCAAACACAAGGTGCCCTTTCAAAGTTTAATTGAGTAGCCCATAGTTAATTAACTGTTTAAATACCTGCCATTTAATTCATAATCCAGTACCTGTCATGGAAAATGCTTACCTCCCTTTAAATGGGGTGGCACGGTTGCACAGTGGTTAGCACTGCTGCCTCACAGCATCAGAGACTTGGGTTCAATTCCTGCCTTGGGCAAATGTTTTTGTGGAGTTTGCACATTCTCCCTGTGTCTGCATGGGTTTCCTCTGGTTTCCTCCAGAGATGTGCAGGTTAGGTGAATTGGCCATGCTAAATTGCCTGTAGTGTTAGGTGAAGGGGTAAATGTGGGTTGCTCTTCGGAGGGTCGGTGTGGACTTGTTGGGCCGAAGAGCTTGTTTCCACACTGTAAGTAATCTAATCTAAATGTGGGTGCCCCAGAGCAAACAGGCAGCAATAAACAAAAATGTCTGATAACACATCCATATCTCCCAAACACTGCCAGTTTCATTTAGAACAGTTATGGCTGTCAAATAGTGTCAGATGCCAAAGGAAGAGGAAATGCAAAAAAACATTAATTATAGGGTTTTAAAAATCAAATGCTTGTCAAAACATGACAGAAGATAAGATGATGGCATTCAGCAATGATAGTGTGCTGTTTTGAAGCAAGATGCTGCAGTGCACCAAAGATCACATATGAATTAAAATAAAGCATTTATTTTTCCTTTTCAGGAACTGACAAGTCTGTTTTAAGAAAAGATTTAGGTTCATCCGTGTGAATTTGAAGATACATTTTAATTTGACATGGGAAACAAAATACATAAAACGGATTCTGTTGAATGCCAAGTTCTTCCACAACATTTGAGCAATTAGATTATCAATGTGTGTTGTGGATGGCCCCTTGCGAGCTGCACTTTCTCATTTGTTCTCCTTTGTCCTGTGAAGCTACATGTTCTAGCATGAGCAGTAAGTTGCTTGTGGCACCATTCTTGCTTATTTTAATGCTATTTGGTTAGCTTCTGCTGCTGACAGTCCATGTTGTGTTGCTCCAACTGTGACTGGCAATTCTTTTGATGGGAACTTTGATCCTCATATGATGTCCAAATCTGGATAGAGTTACTGCACCCAGGCTGGTCTTCAGATAAGAAATTCAAAGTGCTGACCAGATCATTGTGACTTGTTGGTTATTTCAGAGGCAGCTATGAGTCAACTTTATTTGTGATCCAGAGTCACTTGGAGTGCACGCTACATAAAGCTGGTAGATTTCCTTCCCTAAAGGGTAATAATGGATTGGATTGATCTTAATGACAGTTGATAAAAGTTGCTGTTATACCTGGTTACTATCATGCAATAGGCTAAATTTGTTTTAAGACAGAAGCCCTTCATGGTGTTTTTCCTCTACCACACTAAACAAAGCCGGTCCAGTCGATCCCAATTGAAAAAGAAAGGGTGGGAAAGAATTAACCTTATGGTGACCAAGAGCTTAGCTAGCTAATTCAACATGACGAGCAATTGTGAGAGTCCAGCATTCAACATTTAATGGTCAACATTACTGAGAATTCCAGATTTATTGCACAATTGAATGTCAATTCCATCACCTGCCATGGTGGGAATTGATTCCATGTAATGGTGCTGGCAGCGGTAAAGCAGTGGCAGAAAGGCAGCACAGCAATATCATTAAGGTGGACCAAGTGGCGAGAGATATGGCTCTAACCTTGGTGAGTCGAGAATGCGGTGCTGGAAAAGCACAGCAGGTCAGACAGCATCTGAGGAGCAGGAGAATCGATGTTTCGGGCTTAAGCCCTTCATCAGGAATGAAGCTTGTGGGTCGGAGCTGAGAGATAAATGGGAGGGGGGGGGCTGTTGGGGCTGGCGGGAAGGTAGCTGGGACTGTGATATGTGGAAGAAGATGGGGGTGAAAGTGATAGGTCGGAGAGGAGGGTGGAGTGGATAGATGGGAAACGAGATGGACAGGTCAAGAGGACTGTGCCGAGTTGGAGGCTTGGGACTGAGATAAGATGGGGGGAGGGGAAATGAGGAAACTGGTGAAATCCACATTGATCCCTTGTGGTTGGAGGTATTCCATTCGCACCTTGGTGAATCTGGCACACACAGCAGTGAGGAGGCGCTGATGGAGGAAATTGGCCCAGTGGTGAAAAATGGTGCCCAAAGAGTGGCAACTTCAATGATGATTGCGTCCTGTCTAGATGGCAGTGAGGTGATGAGAGAGGAATATCGGTACAGATGTCATTGATGATAAGCTGGCTCAGGGCTGGTCTAGTCTTTAGACTAGATCTTTCTATTCTTTTCAAAACCATTCAAATGGCACTTTTCAAAAAGCTTTTAACTGTATATTACTTTTTTTGTGATACAATACACATGACAATAAAATCATTCATTCATTCATTCATTCATTCATTCATTCATTCATTCATTCATTCAACCTAGGAATTGGTGTAGCTAATTTACACAAAGTAACCTCAGACTAAATGAAATAAATGACCCAATCTTGATTGGGATGTGAATATTAGCCAGAATCAGTGCCACTCTGCTATTCTTCAAAAGTATGATGGAGCATTTTACACCTGTCCTGCAGGGTGGACAGGGCTTAGGTTCTAGCTTATTATCTTGTCTTATAGCTTTTTATCTTATCTGTCCATGCAACCCTCCTACAGCACTGTATTAAGATGTCAGCCTAAATTATGTGATCAGATTTTGGGAGTAAGGTTGAAGCAACAACGCAATAAATTGCACCACAAGGAATGCAAATGTAATTTATTGCTGCCAGGCATGTACTCATTTCATGGACCTTGTGAGCATTTCAGTTTTTCATGCTATTTGACTGTGCTGTAAAGCTACTTCTGAAGCTAATTTGTTTTCTGTCACTTTCGCCTGTACAGATCCGATCCTTGAGAAACTGGTAGCTTTGCCTGATTTAGAAGATGAGGCAATTCTTTTTTTCCCTCTTCATTCAATGTGTAACAATTTTCCTTTCAGTGTTACTTTTGAGGCTACATTTTAATCAGGCATTTGTTTTCAGTGAATCACTTACCAATAATCTGGTTGTGACAGAGCTACTTGTTTCCAGCTTGATTTGAATAAAGCAGTCCATTCCCATTGTGAAAGCTTACAGCAGCCTTAAAGTATAAATTGTAAAATAACATCAAGGGGAAGAAAAAATACAGAAAATACTTAAACAATGGAAATTAAAGTCTACAATGCATGAGAAATTGTTACACCAAAGAAATACGACTGCATGCACTTCCAAAATGCTAATTTTACTTGTGGGGCAAATCATGTATAATGTTTTCTCCAGTTGTTTGCATCGATGTTTTGTCAAAGGTTAGAAGAAATTTTAAACAATTCAGTGTTACATGTGACATAATTTTTCAAAAGCTGTTCATAACATTACTTTAGATTTCAGCACTGCATTTTAGCTCTGGTTAATATTGTGCAGATGATGGACATTTAACTGGAGATTCACTTGAGCACAGAAATAGATGCAGAATAGATCTGTAGTTCGTGGGTTATGAAGAGTATGGTTTTAATGTGTAAATCTGCAAATAAATACAACTCATGTTTAAAGATTGGCTTCAGTCTAACCTTCACCAACTGGCTTTCTGCAATAGAACACAACTTAATTGCCAAAAATATTCAGCAACAATGTAGGTGGTGTGTGAACACAGAAGGATTTATTTTACTGATTGTTGCACAGATGGCAGAGATTGGGATTTAATTTTCTCACTCAAACCTTCTATTGGCAAAACATTCAAACTCTAAGCAATGTGTGAAAATGTCTCCAAACAACAACAAAAGAGGACACTCTTGCAAATCTCCTTGCAGAGGGAGCTCTTATGACTTCTAAGGAGAGAGCATAACTTTCCTGCCTACGTGAAGAAGGTACATGAGTAGTTGATATACTAAGAAACATTCTCTCCTAGATAATAAAGATAACATGATAATAACAATCAACTTAATAAAATCCTTGCAATTCCATTAGCAAGCCATAAAACTCTATGAACAGTGTAATCCAGGAGAGGGGATGACTGCATAATGATATTTATTTCTCATTCTAGAATAGGAGCAGAAGCTAATTATTCCAGACTGAAGAATAGAGAGACAGTAAGTGCATGTCATTTACCTTCAGGAGATACATTGGCCTTGGGTTTAGTTTTCATAATTGATTCCTGATGAAGGGCTTTTGCCCAAAACGTTGATTTCGAAGCTCCTCGGATGCTGCCTGAACTGCTGTGCTCTTCCAGCACCACTAATCCAGAATTTAGTTTTCATAATTCCATTAAATTTGCAATGAATTTAGAATGTACAGTGGCAGAAAGCTACTCAGGGACATGCCCTATTGAAAACCTTCCACTTTAAACTTTGCTTACTTACACAGAAGTGGACCTATGTAAATTCATTGGAGACAAGGGAAGTTCAGGCCTCTTTGTGTTTTATAACATTCCTGTTATTGAAATGCTAGACGTTAGGGCTGGTTGCTCGGTAACAAGCAAAACTATATAAGGCACTGGTCAGACCACAGCTGGAATACTGTGAACAGTTTGGAGTCCTTATCAAAGGAAAGATATATTAGCTTTGGGAAATAGTCTAGAGAAAGTATGATTGGCTAATAACAAGTGTGGAGTGGCTGTGTTATGAAGAGATGTTGAGTAGATTATGCCTGTATTTACTGGAATTTAGAAGATATAGAAGAACATACAAGATTCTCAGAGATTTGACAAAGTAGATATTGAAAGGTTATTTCTCCTTGTAGGTCATGCAGCATCTGGGGATGCTGCCTGACCTGCTGTGCTTTTCCAGCACCACACACTCTCGACTCTGATCTCCAGCTTCTGCAGTCCACACTTTCTCCTATTTCTCCTTGTAGATGAGCTTAGGACAAGAGACCATAAGCTTAGAATAAAGGGGAAACAACTTCACAGAAGCCAGTATGCTGTCATCAAGTCACCTTTATTTACACGTGGAGAGCCCTTGACATTGCTCCAGCTCCCCCAGAGCCAGGTCTCAGAGTGAACAAGATGTCTGACACTCCTGTTCCTCTCTATCAGCCACTGTTAAGTTCGTAGATCCTTTTGCATTAATGCCAAATACCAAATGGTCTCTCAGCATCTCATTAAAGATTAAATCAAACTCAGAGGCCACTGTCAGTCATCTTAACAGAATCAAAAATCCTGATACAGAGTCCCCTGGTTCTTGAATTGCTGAGTACAACTGGTAGTGTCTCCGAAGTAGAGGAACCTTGAGGTCATAATATTCCTTAACTAAATCTGTCAAAAGGTTTTAGTATCTGGTGACTCAGGGAAAGTTAGGCTTCTAATAATTTTTTTAAAAAGCCATGGGTCCACAGATGCCAGGAGAATTACTTGTTGCTTTTCAATCGCACCAATGTCATTTGCCTGGAACAAAATAACACATTCTTTCCAAATATTGGGTCCAATCTTTCATAGCAGGATTGAAAGAGTCAGGTTTCCCAAATAACGGTATGATCCCAGAAATGCTTACCCCTACTCAAAGACAATTGTAGTAAGCAAATCTATTCAGGAGCATTCTTTTCTCTCATTGCCACTGAAATAACTCGACAGAGGCTGGTACCCTGTCACAAAGTCACCCTTTATTTACATTGACCCTTGACACTGATTCAGCTCCCTCAGAGCCAACTCTTAGAATGTTTGAATGCCCTCCTTTTTATCTGTCAGCCAGGGCTCCTTGACTGAAACAACTTAACAGCCCCAATCAGGGAACTCATATTCTATGAGGTCCACCTAACTGACCTCATTACAGTCACTACAAAAGTATCATATATTTAAGGCAGAGATAAGGAGGAATTTCTTCTCTCAGAGGATATTAAATTTATGGAATTCTTTTCTGAAAAGTGTAATTTAGGCTGGGTCATTAAGTATATTCAAGGTTTTGCTTCATGATCCTAGTGTCCAGGAGTTGAACCAACATACAGTATTAATCTCTAGGATCCATGCTTTCAATACTTTGTGAACCACTGCTCCTTCTCGGGTGGTCAGACAGAACAAGGGCATTCTGTACCTGAGAGAGCCTGAATCCGTTAGGAGCTGCTGCTCCAATCACAGACTGCTTCTTATCCATGTTTGTTGCCGATAGGCTCACTAATTAGACTTTCAGCAGCAAATGGGAAACTAGACTAGTCTTTCATTGGAGGATCAGCTGGGAAAGTCTGGGTGCAGTGACCGATGGCTGTGATTACCAAAGGCAGGGCATCAGAGAAAGATTGTTAATCAGTACAGGGTCAATGGTTATATGACAAAAGCAGAACAGTGGAACTGAGGGCTCTTAGATCAGCCATGATCTCATTAAAAAATGGAGCAAATTTGATGGGCTGAATGGCGCACGTCTGCTCCCATGACTAATGGTCTTATCGTCTTAATTGCAAATCAGTGAAAGCTGGAGAATTATCTCCAGAATCCTGGACAGTTTTTATCCTTCAACTTGCATCATAAAGACAGATTATCTTTATTACACAGTTGCTTGTGGAAGCTTTCTGTATCGAAACAAGTGATCACATTTGGTATATTCTCACAATCATTACATTTCAGTTGTATTTACATAGCTGGAGAGTATATTGAGATGTCTGGTGATGATGAAAAGCTTGATTTAGTTGTAAGTTCCAGGTACATACTACGCCACGGTTCCTTTGACAACACCTTCCAAAACAATGATCTCTACCAATACAAGGACAAAGCCTGTAGATTTGTGGGGAAATCAGTATCTTTAGGTTCTATTCCAAATCACACACAGTCTGTCTTGGAACTATATTACCCCATTCCTACACTGTTGCTTGTCAAAATCTTGCACTCTATAGAATGTGGACAGCAGGAGTTTAAGAAGGCAGTTTAACACCTTCTCAAGGGTAATTAAGAATCTACAGCAAATACTGCTTTTGGCCACAAGCCATGGAAGAATATAAACAAAATTCTTTTTATCTATTTGCAGGCAGAGAATTATCTGCAATGGTTTTCTTTCATGATCCTGCAACTAGTGTCATGAGATGAACTAACATTTTGTGCTAATCTCTGGGATCCATGCTTTCAATCCTTGTGAACCATTGCCCCTTCTCAAGTGATCAATCAGAGCAAGGTCATTCTGTACCTGATCGAGCCTGAATCTGTAAGGAGCTGTTGCTCCAATCACAGACTGGTTCTTATCCATGTTTGTTGCTGATAGGCTCACTAATTAGATTATCAGCAGCAAATGGGAAACTAGACCAGCCTTTCATTGGAGGATCAGCTGGGAAAGTCCAGGTGCAGTGACCGATGGCTGTGATTCCGACCCACAGGGCTTCCGAGAGAGTTATCAGGGCTGGTTCCAAAGGGTATCATTGTGAGTTTTCTCTGGAGGGTGCCATGTAGGCTGTGATTAGCAATTTTAAAAAATATTGTTAATTTGTAGCAAGTGGATGTCACTGGCTAACCAGCATTTATTCCTGATGAAGGACTTATGCCCAAAACTTTGATTTTCCTGCTCTACGAATTGTGCCTGACCTGCTGTGCTTTTCCAGCACCACATTCTTAACTCTGATCTCCAGCATCTGCAGACCTCACTTTCTCCTAGTTGATTTCAACTCTACTGAGAAGCCTCTTCCAAGGAGATTCCTCATGAAGGGCTTATGGCCAAAACATTGATTCTGCTGCATGACTTGCTGTGCTTTTCCAGCACCATACTCTCGAGCCAGCATTTATTGCCCACTAATAGATGTAATTGGGAAGATAAGTGTGATCTGCTTTTTTGAACTGCTGTAGTCACATGCTGCGCGTCACCCACAAAGTCATTAGGGAAGGAGAGAATTCCAGGATTTTATCCCAATGACAGTGAAAGAATGGTGACATAATGCCAAGTAAGAATGGGGAGTGGCTGGGAGGGGAGCTTGATGTTCCATTTACCTGCTGCCATTATCCTTCTGGATGGAACTGGTCATGGGTTTGGCAGGTGCTGTCTAAGCATCTTTGGTGAATTACTGCAGTACGTTTTGTACATAGTGCACACTGCTGACACTGAACATCAGTGATCGAGGGAGTGGATACTTGTGGATGTGGTGCCATTCAAATGCTTTGAAAAAAAAGACAGAACTAATTCTGTTTAAAGCACATCTTGTAACAATGGAGAGGGGTCGTTAAAGAAGGAGACTGCAAAGGGATTCAAAAATGAGGCTGTAAGTGTTCAAAAATAAGGCTACAAGTGGGCAAAGAGAGAGGCAGGTTGGATGAAGAAGGTTGCATGACTGCAAAGGATAGAAGGAAAAGAAAAGTCTACAAAATTTGGTGGTATAAGGTGGCTGCAAATGGGAGGATTGATAAAGTTGCACGTGGTATTGAAAAAGGAGGCTGCAAGTGGGGGCAGGGGCATGAATAAGGTTTTGGGCAGGATAAAAGGAGTCTACATGAAAGGGAGAAGAAGTTCCAAAAGGGAGAGAACAGCTTGAAATCTGTCAACAAAATAATACACAATTAACCAGGAACATTGAAACCTGAAATCACTGAGGTAATGAATTATTTGAAAATGCATGTGGAATTTCTAGCTTAAGGCTGCATAAATTCAGGAGTTAAAAATGTCAGGTAATGTCTAGTGAATGCTATTAGAATGAACACTATGTCAATTGTTAAATTTAAGTTTGGGATTGAGATCTCAGATGCAGTATATTGGGTAGTAAGTAGGAGCAAGTGAGGACTGCAGTTGCTGGAGATCAGAGTCGAGAGTGTGGTGCTGGAAAAGCACAGCAGATCATGCAGCATCCGAGGAGCAGGAGAATTGACATTTTGGCCCAAACATCAATTCTCTCACTCCTCAGATGCAGCCTGACCTGCGGTGCTTTTTCAGCACCACACTCTCGACTATTGGGTAGTACGTGTCTGGTTAAAATCTTCCAGCTTTGTGTGGAAGTGTGATAAATGTTTGCTATGAGGTCAGGAGTCTGTTAAGGTGAGTTTAGGATGATTTTGTTTTGTGCTGAAGTGTGCATTCATTTCAAACAAGGTTTTTTGCTGTTCAGTTATGCCTATAGTTGATTGTCCATTTAAATATTGTAATGTCTAGGAATTTAATACACTTCTTGTATATTGTGGCTTGGACGGTTCTAATTGAACATATTGATTATTTTTTCTAATTAGTCCAAATGCCCCATTTGGCAACTCAAATACAGAAGGCAGTGTTATTACATAACTAATAAATTAGCTAGTCAGAGTGAAAATGTAACCACTGTAAAATGTTCCTGAAAACCACAAGGTTGCCCGTAAGGAAATCTCAAGAACAGCCCTTGAGAAAAAGATATTTTGATCCCAGGTGTAGAGCCAGGTTCAAAGAAGTAGAACTGGTTGCATAATATGAATGATAGCTATGAATGAAGTGAAGGTGGGTTATGAAATAATCCATCAGATTTAGTTAGAGGTTAACAATTGCTTATTTTGCCAATGTGTTTGCAACCTGAAAAGATGCCGAGATAGAGTTCGGCCCTCAACAATAAATCTCAAATATTTATACATTGAGTCATGCATTTAGCACATGGTTTGGACAAACACCTTGTTTTCATGCATTCTAAACTAGCAAAGATACCTCATATCTCTATTCCTAGCCATTCTCACAGCCTGTGTTTCATTCTTAACCTTGACAAAACTCCAATGCTTTACCTTAAAAATGTTTGTTTAGTGTGGCACACGGTCACTTCCACTTTCCAACCCCAAATAAGGCCTTAGGGTTAGTGCTGGTTTAGCCACCTTACATTTTTACAAACTTCTGTCTGTCTGCAAAATCAGCGCCTTAACCCTGCTAACTATTTTAACTCTTCTTTTAAAGCTGACTACTTTTCTTGAATCAGAGTCAATGGAAAATGAATGACTGAAGTGATTTTTGCTTATTAAGTTAAATTAACTTACTACTGCATTCTAACCACGCTAACTCTTGTCTTACTCAATATTTTCCTGCAAATCCAGTTCGAACAAAGAACATAGAACATAGAAAAGTATAGTACAGAACAGGCACTTTGGCCCACGATGTTGTGTCGAAGATTATTCCTAATCTGAAATAAAATAACCTAACCGACGCACCCCTCAATTCACTGCTGTCCACGTGCATGTCCAGCAGTTGCTTAAATGATCCTAATGACTCTGCTTCCACCACCACAGCGGGCAATGCATTCCATGCAGTCAGAACTCTCTGCGTAAAGAACCTACCTCTGACATCTCCTCTATACTTTCCTTCCAATATCTTAAAACTATGACTCCTCATCCCAGTTAATCCTGCCCTGGGGAAAAGTCTCTGGCTATTGACTATCCATGCCTCTCATTACCTTGTATAACTCAATCAGGTCACCTCACTTCCTCCTTCTCTCCAGAGAAAAAAGTCTGAGCTTAGTCAACCTCTCTTCATAAGACAAGCCCTCCAGTCCAGGCAGCATCCTGGTAAACCTTCTTTGCACCCTCTCCAATGCGTCCGTACCTTTCCTATAACAGCGTGACCAGAACTGGACACATTATTCCAAGTGTGGTCTTACCAGGGACTTGTAGAGCTGCAGCAAAACCTCGTGACTCTTAACTCAATCCTCCTGTTAATGAAAGCCAAAACACCATATGCTTTCTTAATAACCCTATCCACTTGGGTATACCAAGATCCCTCTGTTCCTCCACGATGCCAAGAATCCTGTCTTTAATCCTATATTCAGCATTCAGGTTCGAGGCAGTCGTGGTCACTGTCACCAAAGTGTTCTCCCACCGCGAGATCTGACACCTGTCCTGGCTCATTGGCTAGCACTGTGGGCTCAATGGTTAGCACTGCTGCTCACAATGCCAGAGTCCCAGGTTCGATTCCAGCCGTGGGCGACTGCGGAGTTTGCACATTTTCCCCATGTCTGCGTGGGTTTCCTCCGGTACTCCAGTTTCCTCCCACATTCCAAAGATGTGTAAGTCAGGTGAATTGGCCATGCTAAATTGTCCATAGTTGTTAGGTGCATTAGTCAGAGGGGAATAGGTTACTCTTCGGAGGGTCGGTGTGGACTTGTTGGGCTGTTTCCACACTGTAAGGAATCTAATCTAAACCAAATCCAAAGTGGCCTCTCCCCTCCTCGGCCTGTCTACATACCAAGTAAGGAAAGCCTCCTGAACACACCTGACAAAAATGACTCCATCCAAACCATCTGCACCAAGGAGGTTCCAGTCAATATTGAGAAAGTTGAAGTCATCCATAACAACAACGCTGCTACATCTGCATTTTTCCACAATCTGCCGGCCTAGGAGTTCTTCTATCTCCCTACTGCTATTAGGGGGTCTGTAGAAAACCCCCAATGAGGTGGATGCTCCCTTGCTGTTCCTAACTTCCACCCATACTGATTCAGTATACAAACCTTCCTCAACAACCTTTGTTTCTGTAGCTGTGATGCACTCTCTAATTAGCAATGCTACGCCCCCTCCTCTTTGCTATCCTCCCTGTTCTTTTTAAACATTCTAAACCCTGGAACATCTAGCAACCATTCCTGCTCCTGTGAAACCCATGTCTCCGTTATGGCCACAAACATCATTGCCCCAAGCACTGATCCACGCTCTAAGTTCGTCACTCTTATTTTTGACGCTCCTTGCGTTAAAGTAGACACACTTTAACCGGTCCCTTTGTTTCATCACGTGCAAAACCTTCCCGATAAATTCACTACATCCTGTCACAGCCCCATCGACAACTTGCCCTCCTGTCAGATATATAGCTCTGATTCCCACCCCCTTGCCAAACTAGTTTAGCAGTTATGTGTCATTGCCTGTCAAAAGTGATGCTGTAAAATATTATTCTGAAATTTACACTTTTTGATGGTCTTGATGAAGAGAGGCATAGAGCACAAAAACAAGGATGTTTTGCTGGATGAACCTACACAAAACAGTTCAATCTTACTGTGACTAACTCTTTCAATTTTGAGAACTTTCGATTTTGAGAAGGTTCAGGAGAGACTGACAAGAATGCTGAGATTAAGGCCTACACAGAAACTGGGATTTTTTGATTTTACAACCAAAACGCCTGAGGAGATTTGTCAAGGTGTATAAAATTAGGAAAGGTTAGATTGAAAGAAAGAGGAACAATTTCCAACGGCTGAAGAATCAATTATCAGATTGACCAGATTTAATAGCATTTAAATGGATTGACAGAAGAATGAGAGGTGACAAGAGGAAAAACATTCACATGAAGAATTCTTAGGATTTGGAATGTATTCCTTTGCTGATATTGAGATGGATACAGGTGCAATTAGCATTCAAAAGGAAGTTAATAAATACCTGGGGGGGATATATACAAGAAGAGTAGGTAGGGGTGTGGTTAGTGGTCTGATTGGATTTCACTTCAGAGAAATTGGCACTTGATAAACTGAATGGCATCCTCTGTGCTGTCCTCTATAGAAACCAAGTTTCACAAAGGCACTACTGTATTAAGATTTTAAAGAATGGAGAAGTATTGAGAGGAAGTTAGAGGATGGGGAGCCGTTGTGGGCATAATCATTGACTGTGAACATGGAGCCAAGACAAAGAAGAAGCATCAAAGTTATTGATTTTTCTCTGTGGCCTTGCTGCAATACTACCTTTGATGATCAAATTTTGCCCTACTTCATGTAGTGATGCATGACAATGTTATTGAAAAATACAAAAACAGGTTGCACGGGTATGTTAATAATGTCTAAGATAAATGGAGGCTCAGTGGCTAGCACTGCTGCTTCACAGCACCAGGGACCCAGGTCCGATTCCAGCCTTGGGCGACTGTCTGTGTGGAGTTTGACATTCTCCCCGTGTCTGCGTGGGTTTACTTCGGGTGCTCCGGTTTCCTCCTACAGTCCAAAGATGTGCAGGTTAGGTGAATTGGCCATGCTAAATTGCCCATAGTGTTATGTGCATTAGTCAGAGGAAAATGGGTCTGGGTGGGTTACTCTTCAGAGGGTCGGTGTGAACTCGTTAGGCTGAAGGGACTGTAGGGACCCTAATCTAATCTAAAAGAAAAATCTTATAACTGTTATGCCCGGATGCTCTAATTTCCTCCCACAATCCAAGGTGTGCAAGTTAGATGAATTGGCCATGCTAAATTGCCCATAGTGTTAATGGATGTGTAGGTTAGGTGTATTAGTCAGGGGTAAATGTAGAATTATAGGGGAATGGGTCTGGGTGGGATACTCTTCGGAGGGTCTGTCTGAACTTGCTGGGCTGAAGAGCCTGTTTCTGCATTGGAGGGATTCCATGATTCTATGATGATGACCATCTATTTCTAACCCCTTAACATCACCAGACCTTTGTGCCTGCCTGAATTCATTTGTCGTTGTCAGCAACATTGATGCATTCGCTACTTCTGGACTTTACTATCTGCGTTTAATGAGACTCTTGTCTTTAGAATTCATAAACTTACGCTCATCCAAAATTCTGCTATCCATATCACCCGTCATTATTTACTTGCTAACTCTTGTTTTAAAAATACACTGATTTTAATATTTTCTGCTTTGCCCTTTCTCTTCACTCTTTCTGTAATCTCCAGTAGCCTCACACTGCTTTTAGATGCCCATACCACTTCAGGGAGGAGGAATTGAGGACTGGAGATGCTGGAGATCAGAGCTGAAAAATGTGTTGCTGGAAAAGCGCAGCAGGTCAGGCAGCATCCAAGGAGCAGGAGAATTGACGTTTCGAGCATAAGTTCTTCTTCAGGAATGAGGAGGGGGTGCCAAGCAGGCTAAGATAAAAGGTAGGGAGGAGGGACTTGGGGGAGGGGCATTGGGAATGCGATAGGTGGAAGGAGGTTAAGGTGAAAGGTAGGGAGGAGGGACTTGGAAGAGGGGC
>NC_057716.1:71390064-71414624 GCF_004010195.1 Chiloscyllium plagiosum | reverse complement strand
CGGAACGCTGATAGGGGAGGGGAGGGAAATATATCCTTGGTGGTGGGGTCTGTTTGGAGGTGGCGGAAATGACGAAGGATGATACGATGTATCTGGAGGTTGGTGGGGTGGTAGGTGAGGACCAGTGGGGTTCTGTCCTGGTGGTGATTGGAGGGACGGGGTTCAAAGGCGGAGGAGCGGGAAGTGGAGGAGATGCAGTGGAGAGCATCTTCAACCACGTCTAAGGGGAAGTTGTGGTCTTTGAAGAAGGAAGCCATCTGGGTTGTTCGGTATTGGAATTGGTCCTCCTGGGAGCAGATGCGGCGGAGGCGAAGGAATTGGGAATATGGGATGCCATTTTTACAGAGGGCAGGGTGGGAAGAGGTGTAATCTACGTAGCTGTGGGAGCCGCTTGGTTTATAGTAAATGTCCGTGTTGAGTCGGTCACCCGAGATAGAAATGGAGAGGAGACGAAGGATGATACGATGTATCTGGAAGTTAGATGAAGGATGATACGATGTATCTGGAGGTTAGACGAAGGATGATATCACTTCAGGTCCGGCATCTGTTGTGTCTCAGTTTTAGATGTTTCATTAATTACGGGTGTACCTTCAACTCCCAACCCTCAAAGCTGTGGAATTCCCATCATCGACTTTTCAAATTCTCTCCTTCACTTTTCGTTCCTTAGCATGCTCTCTAAAACCTACTTCTTTCAGCCAGCTTTTAATGGTCTTGTCTGAATTTTACTAATGTGCCTCAGTGTTAAACCCTGTCTAACAGTGCTTCTGTGAAGTGCTTTGAGATATTTTATTATTTTGCAGGCATGACATCAATGCAAGATACTGCTGTTTTGCAAGTGAATTTTTGAATCTGGTTCTGAAAATTGGGACACCATTTAAAGGGCTAAGAAAGGAAATTCAATTAACAGATAAAGTAACTTTAACATTGAAATCAAAGCTCAAAGCAAATTCTTATTTTAACTAATTAATGGTCCCTTTTCCAGTGAATGTCAGCAAGTTGCTTGCCAGTTGGCCTGGATTCTGGAGTAGAAATATGTGTTAAAAATAGTATTATCATAGTTAAAAAAAAATAGCTTGGTCTTATTTGATCTGGAGATCTGACTGAGGTTTTCAAAATCATGAGTGGGCTGGATGGAATAGAAAGGAAGAAACTCTTCCCATTCATAAATAAACAAGAACAAGAGGGCATGAATTTAAAGTAAACTGGAAAGGAAGCAAAGATGGAGTGAGGAAAAAAAAGTATTTCTCTTAGTGAGTAGTTAGGGTATGGAATGCACTGCCTAGAAGTGTGATAGAGACCGTTCAATTGAAGCATTGAAGAGGACATTTGATGACTATTTAAATAGAAATAATATACAAGGGAATGGGGAAAAAAAAGCAGGAGATTGACACAAAGTAATGGTGTTCACTTAATGAGCCAGTGCAGGCATGGTGGGCCAAATGGCCACCTTTTGCATTTAATACTTCTCTGACTCTGTAATCTGACAAGGGTACACATCAAACATACATCTAGAAAAAAACAATATAATAAAATATGTGAAAAAGAAATAAGTTAAAGCATATGATATTTAATATTAATTCGTTGGTTCTAAAGGTTCCTGTTAGACACAAACCATTGGGCTTAATTTTGCCAAAAATTGGTTGAGTATTAATTTCTGGGAGTTTCTGCGAGGGGTTTTCTCAGTGAGCTCTAGCAAGGTATCTCATGCAATTCTTTGCTGCTCACCTTGTTATGTACAGTGGTTACACACACTACCTGCCCCTGGTGTCATACTGCAACTGAACCTATTTAAGGGAGTGCTACTCATTTCCTATTGTCCAGTGTAGCAAAAATTCTTGTCATCGTCCAGGACTGACAATGACCTGACCAACTAACCAAAGTGAAAGGATTCCTAACTGATGAATGGCTAACCCCCTCATTGATTTTTGTGCATCTCTCATCTGAATTGCATTAATCCTAAACTGGGAGCACTGAACTTGCAGAACTGACTGTGGGGGTTCACTCCAAGGTCTGCAATGACATGGAAACTCTGACTACCCTAATTGCTCAGTTGATCATATCAAACTCCCTGGACTGAAATTGCCAATGGTCTTGACTTATTAGCCTGTTACCCTCTGACTAATGATGATCTCCCTTGACTTGATTGAGGGCAATGCCCTTAGACTTTCATGTTTTTGATTGCAGTACATGCAGTGTGTTTGCAGCATAAGCTGCTTGCACATACTGTAGGCATGACATTGATGTTGCATAACATAAAGCAACATGTCCCCCCGTTTTACTGATCACTGCTGGCAAACATGATCAGCTGTTTTTTTGAGTCTGTATTGAAAGGCAGGACAGGGGCTAGTGATGGTTGAGTGGTTTTATTGCTGGATGAATAATCCAGAAACTCGCCAAATATTCTGGGGACCAGGGTTTAAATCTCACCACGACAATTGGTGGAACTTGAATTCTATATTTAAAAAAACATCTGGTATTAAGAATTTACTGATAACCACAAAACCATTGTCTATTATTGGAAAACCCCATCTGGCTGGCACATGTCCTTCAAGGAAAGAAATCTGCTATCCTTACCTGGTCTGGCCTACATGTGACTCCAGAACAACAGCAAGGTGGTTGACTCTCAATTGCCCTCTGAAATGTAGCAAAGCATTCAGTTGTATCAAACATTACAAAATCTCAATAAACAAATGAAACTGGTTGGACCACCTAACATCAATTTAGAAACTGGAAATGACAAAGACAAAAACAGCCCTGTCAACGCTGCATAGCCTTCCTTACTAATGCTTGGGAGATAGTGCCAAATTTGGGAGAGTTGTCTCATAGACTTGTCAAGCAACAGCCTGATTAGATAGTTATGCTTATAACTATCCAGTTGCGAATGGTGGTGGACAATTAACAACTTACTGGAGAAGGAGACTCCAAAAATATTTTCTTCTTCAATGATTGGAGAATCCAGCTCATCAGTGTACAATATAAGACTGAAATATTCACAAAACTCTTCAGCCAGCAGTGCTGAGTGTATGATCCAACTCAACCTTCTCCAGTGGTCCCTAGCATCACAGATGCTAGTCTTCAGCTTATTCAACTCATTCCACATGGTATCAAGAAATGGTTGCAGACCCTGCAAAGGCTATGGACCCTAGCAAAATTCTGGCAATAGTACTGAAGACTTCTTTTCCAGAACTTACAAACACTCCTTGTAAAGCTATTCCAGTACAACTATATCCCTGGCATCTACCCAATGAAGTGGATATATCTTCTACACAAAACACAGAACAAAACCTAGGACATCTAACACCCATTGATCATTGATAAAGTGATCATCAATAGTGCTATCATAACTTGCTGAGTGATGCCCAATTTGGGTTCTGCCAGAGCCAGTCAGCTCCTGTCCTCATTGCAGCCTTGGTTAAAACATGGACAAACGAGCTGAATTCCACGGGTAAGGTAGGAATGACAACCTTTGATATCGAGGCCACATTTGACCGAGTGTGTGAACCCTAACAAAGCTGGACTCAATGGGAATTAAGAGGCAAACTCTCTGCTGGTTGGAGTCATACCTGTCACATATGAAGGTGGTTGTGGTTGCTTCACAGCTTCAGGCCATCTCTGCAGGAGTTCCTCAGGGTACTGTCCTAAGGCCAACCATCTTCAGCTATTTCATTAATAACCTCCCTCCTTTCTGATCATAAAGTCAGAAGTGGGGACTTTCACTGATGATTACATAATGTTCAGCATCATTCATGACTCCTCAGATACCAAAGAAGTCAATGTATAAATACAGCAACAACAGCAGAAATATCAGGCTTGCGCTAAAATAATGGCAAGTGACATTCATGCCACACAAATGCCAGACAATTACCATCCCCAATAAGAGACAATGTAACTACTAACCTTTGGCATTCAATGATGTTAGAATCACTGACTGCCCCATTATCAATACCCTAGGGGTTATCATTGACCAGAAACTCAACTGGACCCATCACATAAACACAGTGACTACAATAGCAGATCAGGGCTTGGAATGCTGCAGTGAGTAATTCACCTCTTGACTCCACAAAGCTTGTCCACCATCTATATGACATATGTCAGGAGTGTGATACGAAACTCCCCACTTGCCTGGATGAGTGCAGCTCTAACAACTCAAGAAGCTTGGCACCATCCAGAACAAGACAGCCACTTGATTGGCACTACATTTACAAACATCCACTCCCTCCACTACTGTCACTCAGTAGCTGCAATGTGTACTATTTACATGTGATCTTCTTTCTAACTGGATGCTAATATTCTCCCATTTTTGTTGGGTCTGTTCTTCAGTCAGATTAAGACATAATCAGTGATCTCATTGATAATGTCTGAGATATTGTTGTAAGTTATGATCTCTAGAGTTCAATAGTAAATGCTGCCAGACTGTGAGTCGTCCCATAGAGTGAATTCCTGGAATTCAGCAAGTCTGGGATAATGGGTTGGGAAGGGTTATTTTGCTTTATGTGGCGGTGGTGAGAGGGGATTTGGAGAGCAGTACCTAGGAAAGGAAGAGTGGTACTTTGACTGGATTTCATGAGCTTCCACTGGGCCGATATTCAACGAAACAAGGGACGAAGATAAGATAAATTTCTACTCACTCTTGAGCTCACTGTCTGAACATAAATAATTAAGGGTCAATTGAGCTTGTTAACTATCACATTGACTTGACAATGCATCATATTGCAAATCAGGTGGCTGGGTGTGGACAGAAAGGAAATAAAGTACATTTAACAATTTGGAGGAAACCTCCTGAAGGTAATACCACTCTTCCTTACCACTTATCCAATTTAAAACTTATTGGTGTAGGGGAAGTAAGGGAACTAGGATAGTCATAGAATCATAAAAATGACCATTCAGCCCTTTCTGCCTTCATCATTTTTCTGTCACAGCAATTCACCTACTCCTACTGACCTGTTTAATCTCTCTAATACAGCATAATTTTCATCTTCAGGTTCTTATCCAACAATTGTGAAAGCCACAATTGGATCTGCCTCCTCTTAGGCACAATATTCTATATCATAAATACTCAGTGTTCAAAAAACATTTCTTTTTGGCACTTTATGTTTAACATGGCTGACAGAAGAACCAATGTCCTCTGGTTCTTGACCTGTTCACCAAAAGCAATAGTTTCTCTCAATGCTGTCTAGATTCCTCATGATTTTAAAATCCCCTCTCTCGTTTGTGATTTTGTTCCACTTTTGAACAATGTTTTTATGTCTGTTTGGATAATTTGTGGCCTGATGTGAATTGGGAAAGTTTCCCTCTACTGAAGGATGACTCCAAGGTTGCCAGATTCTGGTAGGTTTCTGCAAAGCTCATTTATTTGTACAATAATACTTTCTACACTTCTTGGTAAGTACTGTCCCCCTGAGGCAGACTATTTCTTTTAGACTCCTGCATGCGACTGCTAATGCCAATGTTACATCACCATATACAGCACTATCTTATTTACTTACACTCAACCTTCTCTTCTGAAGAGGAATTCTTAGTTCTCCAAGCTATAAGCTTAACTGATGTCCCTCATATGGGAATCATTCATGGCAGTTTAGTAGACATAGCCCTATTTATAACGCAATTTATCAACTTTGTCAAAAATAAATGCTGATGACATCAATGCTGCTACTGACTGAAAACTGAGACTAAGTCTAACAGGATAAAGGAGTGAAAGCTTTTATAATGCATTTATTCTTCCAAGAGTTTGTTATTCCTGCCTTCATTATATTTTCAGAAGTTTATACTTGTCACTTCACCTGAGTATGTTAATTCTTCTCCCACACACTGTCAAGTACAATCATTTCTGAAAACTACTTTCTCCAAATTAGGCTCAGAAATAATAGAAAGTGATAGAAAAAAATGTTATACAATTTAGCATGATTTTACTTTTATTTTACAGTAAGATTATAAAAAAAAGGGTTCTGCTAGCAAACTTCCTTTCTGACCTTGATATATGGCTATTGACCTGAAATGTTCACTCTGTTTCTTATTCCACAATTACTGGCATGTTTTCCCAGCAGTTTTTGTTTTTATTTGAAATTTCTAGCATCTTCAGCTTTCCTCTGTGAAAACTGATATAAAGCTTTATTGCTCACAGCAGGTACATTTTGCCCTCTCACAGCATTAGCATTGTGAGAAAGCACTTATTATTCCGAACATATTATAGAACTGCGGCAATTATTTTATACTTGCCTTAACCAAAGAAATTTTAAATAGAACAACAAATTCTGTATTAATTTTTAAAATGTTTTATTTATTAAAGGTTCAGAAATTACTAAGATTTTCACAAATTTCTTCGAATCACCATTTATTCAAAATTGCATTATACCTAACCTGTGAATGTTTAGTGGCGACATAGCAAGTTGCCTCCCATATTTCACATTATGGTTTATTGGCTATAAATAGTTTGGAATATTTATTATTAGGAAGACATTAAGGAATTTTATTCAGCTTTGATACTTTGCAGGACCCATACCCTATTCCATCTTCCACAAATGTTGAAAATATTCTCAGAAATTTTCAGGCTTTGAGATGGCTGTCTGAAAAAAGGCTTTGAATCCAGTGTGTGTGTGTTTATAAAGGACACAGGCATTTGCGGACCCTATGAGAAGTTTAGCTCATGTCAGAGGATTTCATCGTGCAACCTTTTGATGTGCAGTGATTGAAATCAACTCCTTCCCAAGGATAATGCTGGCTGTAAAGGATACCACTGAACTGGGCAACAGACCACCATATTTGGTATCAGATATACATCACACTCACGTTCCACCACGCAAAGTTATGACAATGGAATACTGTTAGAATATACAGGGCTGTGATAACTGGCAACCCCCAGCAAAGATTCTGCACACAGGCAGTGGATGTGTGATGGGCATCAGGAACCTGTGTTAGGACAACGATATCTTTAAGCAACTCCATCCATGCGTGAGCAGCCCTCTTTAGGGAATACTCACCTGGAATGGGGAGAGGGCAAGAACAAGTGACCCAAAAATAAATTCTCTCATTTCTCTTCTAGCTGGGAAAGTCCACCCTGTGGAATTACTATCCCTGTGGTCAAAACAAGAACAAGTTTGACATTGGATGCTGGCATGTAAGAACTCTGATTGACCACCTAAATTGTATTCACCCAGAAAGATGAACTGCCACCATGGCTTGGAATTTAATGAAACACAGCATCGACTTTGCTACTCTTAGTGAAATCCAGCTTGCTGGGAAGAGGCAGCTGAGGGAAGGCCAGGGGAGGGTACACCTTGTTCCAGAGAGGGAAATCAGACTCTGACACCTGTATCAATGGGGTCACTTTTACTGTGAGGATAAGGATCGTTACCATGTTCTCTGAACTTGCTTTGAGTGTCAATCCTCCACCTACATCTAAGTTGTAACCAAGATCCTAGGTTCTGATCATCCTGGGGCTCTGCAGACATACATGGTCAGATCCACAATAAATATCAGGACTAAAATTAGGAATTGTTTCTCACCTTCATCGACCTGACCAATATGTCTGATTGGCACAGGGTAACAACCCCAATCAAGAACCTCATAGTAAATGAGGGTCACCTGGACCCAATTCTAAACGAGACTTCTTCTCCAACACCATATCTACCAGCTCCTCCAGGTACTGTTCTTCAAAGTGGGACGTTACATTCCTTTCCTGAGACACTCAATGAATAAAGATGTTGTCACAGCAGACTAAGCAGTTCCTGGTTTACAGAAATTTGAAGTGATGCATAGTTGGGTGGCTGATGGTGCGATCAGTGCTAAGTCCTGGCAGCAGAGAGTACTTTCTGCTCTGCTACATGATTGAAGAAGGAAGGTGGCATACAGCATAAATGCATAATTAATGAGCTGAGCGGCAGAAGATTGCAGGTGGAAATCACCATGGGCTACAATAGGAAACTGTTCACGAAATTCTCTGTAAATAACTTTGCTACAAAATGAGTTAATTCAGCTCATTGCATTGTTTTCAAGAATCAATGCATCAGTTAATTTTGAAACCATGTTCATTGCATAAAATGGAACTTCTCTAGGTTGCAGCATTTTTATACATTTATGCATTCCAAACTATCTTTAAAAATAAGATAAGAGAGTTTCTAAAATAAGATAGGCAATGCAACCCATTATATACTTTAATACATGCAGCTGCAGGTATATGTAGTCATTTATACATAATTTATCACTTGTGATTCATAGTTAACTATTCCTAATTTTATTTTGATTAATTCCTTATATGAACAATTACCTATAGTCTTGACAGATAAGACTGGTATTACTAAATTATGTTACAATCATACATAAATTAATAATAGAGCAACTGGATACAAAGTATTCTAAACATTTTCCTTAGCAAGTTAAAAAAATGCAATTATGAAAGCAGAAATGTAACTAATGTCATGAGATAAGAATGGCCTATTCTTACATATGCAGAAGAATTAGGAACTGAAGTAGACCACAGAGTCTTAGAGATGTACTGCATGGAAACAGATCCTTCAGTCCAACTCATCCATGCCAACTAGATATCCTAACCTAATCTAGTCCAATTTTCCCGCATTTGGCCCATATCTCTTTAAGCCCTTCCTATTCATATATCCATCCAGACGCCTTTTAAATGCTGCAATTGTACCAGCCTCCACCATTTTCTCTGGTAGCTCATTCCATATACGCACCATCCTCTGCGTGAAAATTTGCCCCTAAGGTCCCTTTTACATCTTTCCCCGGTCACCTTTGCCCTCTAATTCTGGACTCGCCAACCCCAGAAAAAAGACCTTGTCCATTTATCCTGTCTATGCCCCTCATTATTTCATGGATCTCTAAAAGGTCACCCCTCAGCTCTGACATTCCAGGGAAAACAGCCCGAGCCTTTGCATGCAATTCTGGTCTCCTTCCTATTGGAAAGATGTTGTGAAACTTGAAAGGGTTCAGAAAAGATTTACAAGGACGTTACCAGGGTTGGAGAATTTGAGCGACAGGGAGAGGCTGAATAGGCTGGCACTCAGACCCTCAAACCTGCTCTACCATTCAATAAGGCGATGGTTGATCTGAGTACATGATATTCATGCCTGACCTCAGTAATAATTAGTTCCTATCTTACCAAGAATCAATCCATCACTACTTTAAAAATATTCAAAAGCTGTACTTTCACTGCCTTCTGAGAAAGAAAGTTCCAATACTTTAAAACCCTTTGTGAAAACAAAATCTCCTTATCTCTGTTTGAAATGGACAACACTTATTTCAAAGTATTGACCCTCATTGTTGATGCTCCCACAAATGGAAATATCATTTCTATGCCCAGCCTGTCAAGCCCATGATCACAAATGTTTGAAACAAGTTGCCTTTTACTCTTCTACAATCTTGCAGGCTAGAGCCTAACCTTTCCAGACTTTCCTCATAGGACAACTTGTCCGTTTCTAAGCATTGGGCAAAAGTGAAGACTGCAGATACTGGAAATCAGAATCTAGATTAGAATGGTGCTGGAAAAGCACAGCAGGTCATGCAGCATCCGAGGAGCAGTATACTGGACCAATACTCATTCCCAAGTATTAACCCAGTAAACCATTGCTGAACTTCTTCCAGTTAATTTACAATCCTTCTTTTAACAAAGTGACTAATACTGTACACAGTACTCCACATGTGATCTGCAGATGCACCCCGTATAACTGAAGCGTGACTTGCCCAGTTTTGTATGCAATTCCCCTTGCAATAGACAAGAATATTCCACTGGCTTTCCTTAATAATTGTTGGACCTGCATATGAACATTTTGTGATTTATGTGCATGGATACCCAGAACGCTCTGCACCTCAGAGTTCTGTAATCACTTACAATTTAGATAATATGTTTCCCTTTTGTTCTTCTTTCCAAAATGGACAATATCGCATTTTCCCACATTATACTCCATTTTCCAGAACTTCAGCCATTCATTTAAACTATCTATATCTTTCTGTAGCATTCTTATATCCTCATTATAACTTTCTTACTCGTCAGCAAATAAGGCAAATATATTTTGGCTCCTTAACGCAAGTCATTTATATGAATTGGAAAAAACCGTGTTAATATTTCAAGTTTGCATCTGTCAATAGATGCATTCATTATTCTATTTGTCACTCCTTTTAAGACTCCAACTTGAAATCCATCAAAAATCAGGACTTCTCAGCTTGCAGTTCCAATAAGTGTTCAGTAAGACTTTCCTGGTTATTGTCATTTTCTCCAGTTTCTCATTCACTTCAGACTAATGATTTGCAGATATTCCTGGGATGTAATTTATATCCTTTGTAGTCAAGACTGATCCAAAATACCTGTTCAAGTTATCTACCATCTCCTATTTTCCACTGTTAATTCTCCCCAGCTCACTTTATAATAGAACAAATGTTCCTTTGGTTAGGACATTTTTCAGAAAAGGTCTTTAGAAAATCTTACTATCTATTTTTCTATTACAAGCTAGCTTTCTCTCGTATTCCAATATGTCCCTTCTTTTTCACTTTTTCGTCTTTCCTTGCTGCTTTCCACCAAACTCTATTCTGTGCCTAATTCTATACTGTCTAATCTTTTACTGCCCATCATTGTTTACACAACTATATATTTCACTTTTATTTTATTTTATTTAAGCATGGGATGTGAGGGTTGTTGGCTGGGTTAACATTTATTGCACATCACTGGTTGCCCTTGAAATAGGTGGTGATAGCCTCTTTCTTGAACTGCTGCAGTCCATTTCATATCAGTGGACCCAGAATGCCATGATGAAGGGAATTCCTAAGTCTTTTACTCAGTGCCATTGAATAACAGTGATGTATTTCCAGTTCAGGATAGGGAGTGTCTTTGAGGTGAACTTGTGAGTGGTTGCGTTCCCAGGCATTTGCTGTACTTCTGGATGATAGTGGGCCTGGGGTTGGAAGGTGTTGTCTTAGCACCCTCCATGAATTTCTATAACTCATCTTGCAAATCGTACACACTGCTGCTACTGAGTGATGGTGGTGAAGGGCCATCATGTTTGTGGATGTGGTGACAATTCAGCTGGATGCTTTGTCCTGGATGGTGTCAAGCTTCTTGTTGGACTCATTCTGCACTCATTCAGACAAATGGAGAATATCCATTCACACTCCCGAATTTTACCTTGTAGATGGTGGACAGGCTTTGGAGAGTCAAGAGAATTCCTAGCCTCTTTCCTGCTCTTGTAATCAGTGCATTTTTTCTGGCTACTTCAGTTCAGTGTATTGTCAATGATAACCCCAGGATCCTAACAATGGGGGATTCGGTGGTAGCAGTGCCATTGAATGCCAAGGAGAAATGGCTAGATTCTCTCTTTTTGGAGATTGCCATTGTCACATTAGTGTGATGCAAATGTTACTTGTCTTTTTCAGTTCAAATCTAGACATTTGGACATGGACTGTTTCAGTAGCTGAGGAGTTGCAGAGTCATCAGCAAACATTTCCATCACAGGATAGGTGGACCTAGGACACTACCCTGAGGAACTCCAGCAGGATGTTCTTCAGTGGAAATGATTGACCTCCAACAGCCACAATAATCTCTCTTTGTGCCAAGTATGACACTAAATTTGATAAAATGGCAGTGGAGTAGGGCCTCTGAGTCCAGGGCTCATCTGTTGTATCTGCTTTTCTTTTTTTCTCTCTGTTCTCATTTTTTTCTTTTTTCTCTTTTACTTACCTCTTAGGAAGAACTAGGTTGTGATGATGGCATCCATCAGCAGCAGTGAGTGGGCCCAGCAGCAGGGACTTGAATAGATTCAGCAGCTTGGACTCAGGGCAGTGGCATTGGAGGCGAGTTTGTGTTCCTGACAACTTCTGACGAGGTAGTCCCACCGCCGACTCACGGCTGCTGTGTCAGAGGCAGGTTTGCGTTCCTGGTGGCATCTATATCCAGCGCAGATTCATGGAGGCAGCTGTGAGTTTGGGCCCAGTATGAGACCTGGCAGCATCAGCAGTGGCTGTATTGGCAAGGTGGACCAGATGCAGGCTCGTGTAACGAATCAGTGAGGTCTGCAGATGCTGGAGATCAGAGTTGAGAGTGTGTGGCTGGAAATGCACAGCAGGTCAGGCAGCATCTGAGAAGCAGGATATTTGACAATTTGAGCTGGAGCTCTTCAGCCTGATGAAGGGATCTGGCTTGAGACGTCGATTTTCCTGCTTCTTGGATGCTGCCTGACCTGCTGTGCATTTCCAGCCACACACTCTCAACTCGTGTAGGGAGCGTTGGTCAGTTTATTGTACAGCAGCTCCCTGGTTCTGACACTAGGCTTACGTAGTGAGATGTAGTGTGGTGAAAAACACAGGAGGCAAATGTTTCAGGGGCAAGGAAACTCTGATTTTATTAAAACAAGCAAAATTGAAAATATATACAATAACCAAAAAAAAAAAGAAAATTTAGGAAAGAGCAGTTCTTTGCATCAAGTGAAATGAGACTTGTCTGCCAGCTATTAACGTCCAGTTAACTCTTGCAGCCCTGACTTGGTACAGTGGGTATTGAATTATAGAAAGCTGTTAATTATTGGGTGACAGTAGAAAAGGAAGAGAGAGAGAGAGAAAGAGAGAGAGAGAGAATGTAAATCCAGGGGTCCTATCCTGTTTCCCTTCCTTAGGAAGTGCTCTGAACCAAAGCCCCCAAAGCCCACTCTTCCTACCCTAACTTACTGAGCTGGGAGAGGGTCTAGATGACCATATGCTCACCTCCGAAGTGGATCTGTTGGCTTGAACAGTGCTGGATGCCACTGGTTCTGCCCCCAGTCGATCTCTCAGCTCTCCAGTCACTTCCTGTCAGTATATGGAGGTTCGTGGATGAGAAGATTGCTCACTTTCCATTTTTTCCTGCGTCTGCGACTGGCTGTAGCTGATTCTCTTGATGAACAACACCAGAGATCAGGGTTTCTCAGTTATACTGATTGTTGGTTTCCCTTATCTCCCGCCAAATCTGGATTTGATAACTAATGTTCCTCTTCTCGGGGCTGGATGAGTTTCCTAAATATTAGCTGAGGTGTGAATGTTTCTCTAACCAATGTGAGTGGGTTGCCAAGAGTTTTGAATGTCCATTATTTCTCTTAGATGGGTGTAGGTTAAGGTGTTGCTGATATTGTGAAGACCTACCCATTCAAGGCAGACAGGTTTGCATGTCGTATAATGATGTGGAATGTTCAATATCTCTGTGTCCAAGCAAATGGTTAAAAGTCAAATGGTTTCATAATTTTGAAGGCTCCAGAATTGCTTGCTCTGCAGGTTGTGTTCCTTGTCTTTTAGCTGAAGCATTTGTGGGGATTTTCCTTTTGGTTTAACCCCTGTTCCAGACAGCTGCCCCAAAGCTTATCAGAGAGCTCAGTGAACTTTAGTTCAAAGGTGAATTCCACAAAGTCATGTCCCAAGTTCAGAGGGTTTTAACCCAGGGTATCTGATGGGAATTTTTGTCCCATCTTACACTCCTGGCGACAGTGGAGTTGAGGCCAGTGTGGTACTCTGGTGGCATTATTGGCATTTGCATTGGGAGGTTCCATTGAGGACTCATAGTGGCGAAGGCATCAGTGGAGGTGAGATGGTGCTGCAGAGAGATGATTTTTGTTCTAGTGGAAGTGGCATAATGAAGGTGACTCGTGTCTGGCCAGCAGATCCATGATACATGATGGAACACTTAACAAGATGGATTGCAATTTTTATAGAATGCATTTATTTTGTAGAATCCTGATAGCGTGGAAACAGGCCCTTGGGCCCAATAAGTCAACACCAACCCTCCAAAGAGTATACCACCCAAACCTATTCCCCTACGCTCATAGTCTACATTTATCACTAATTAATGCACTTAACCTACACATGGGCAATTTAGCATGGCCAATTCACCTAACCTGCATATCTTTGGACTGTGGGAGGAAACTGGAGCACCCAGAGGAAATCCACACAGACACGGGGAGAATGTACAAATTCCACACAGATAATCACCCGAGGTTGGAATCGGACCTGGGTCCTTGGTACTGTGAGGCAGCAGTGTTAACCACTGAGCCACTGTGCTGCCCATAATGCAATGTTCAACACATTTTCTTTCCTTATTCATTTTCTGCCTTTATATTCTATATTTTTGTTTATTTTTCTGTGTTTTAAGATGGCACTAGAGAGTGGCCACCCTGGACAACACTTACCACTGTATTTTGTAACAAATACATATGACAATAAAAAAAACAAATCAAATTAAATTAAACAGTGGAGAGTTTTCCATTGAGTATTATTTTGCTACATCTCCTCATTGTTCCATTGGATCAAATGCATCTTTGATAACAAGGGCAGTCAGTCTCATCTCACTGATGGAATTCAGTTCAGTAGTTTGATATTACTTTTAACATTTTTTCTTTCCAATTTGAAATATCTCCTTAAATGTCTACCATTTCATCTCTGTTGCAATATCCCTTCACTTTGTTTCACAGTTTCCTTTAACTAATTCTGCGTCCACATCTTCATAATTGTTCACATTGAAAAGTTTAAAAAAAAACTAGTCCAGGATCCAGTCTTCTATTTCTCAAACTAAATATAAAATTCAACATTTCATGATGATCATTACCTGAGGGTGCCTTCACCATGAGGTTATTAATTTACCCTATCTTAAGGCACATGATCAGGGTCTGCTCACTGGTTGGTTCCACAATGAGATTTTCTGAGAAACTATGCAGAAAACATTCATGGGAAATAATTGCATTTCTTAAAAAAAGGTGCCTGCTAGGACATTTACTGCCTGTTTACAAACAAAACATACAATGAAATAAACTGTGCTGAAACGTATCATTATTTTGTTTGCACTATCATCTCATTTCTGACAAAATTGACAATAGTTTATCAAAATCTTCCTCCTCCAGAAACCACAAAGGTTTTCAAAACATATTTTCATTTAGACCCCTTCAGAGTCTCATTCTTTTTCTTGTCACTGTTATACATCAATGTTAACAATATTTAAAAAACCAACTTATACATTGGGTCTGATCAATGCAACAAGAAAATAATGATTAAGACATTTTCCATCATTATTGAAAGACATTGCTGAAAAGAAAGCTTCGAATGAGACAATATAATTTGAAAGTTGATGCTATTGGAATAAATGTCAAGCCTCCAAAAGGAAATTCAAGTATCAATTATGTAAATTAACTTGCACAAATTTTAAGATGTATGCATTAAAGTCAGGAGGGAGTTCCATGGTATTTGTTTAATTCAAGTATGTGAGGCCCAAGTTCAAGTCCCACCTGCTCCAGAGGTCATGGCATCTTTGAACATGTTGATTAGAAAAATATCTACCAGACTAAATAGAGGAGGCCATACGTCACCATAAGTTAAACAACATAAATAAGAAATAATATTGAAAGGAAAGAAATGCAAAATGCTTCTAACGGCAGGAATGAATGCAATAAGCACTATCTTTAAAATTTATATTTGATGAGATCAGCATGAAATAATAATAATGTACGCCCTGTATACACTTTCACCTGAATATGATTCTATGAAATTGTAAATGATCACTTTTGATTTTCCTTTTTGTTTAAAATCACCAATGCAAATATCTTAAGGTATCATCATATTTTTGTACAGATCTGTTCATTCACCACATACATGATTAGAAGTCTGACCGTTTCCATGGGAACAATACAGCTTGAACAAATTTGCTTTTATCCCTGGGAACTAGCAATCAGCTCTCACACAAATAATAAGCTAACGAATGGCTTAAAACTAATAAAGTTGCATGTCATAAATTTAGAGCTTCTGGTAAACACTTAATCCTTAAAATTACGCCATGGGAGATCAGTGTACGAATGCTTAATGAGATTCTATGAAGTTCCTTTTCTTAATACTTTAATTTTGCGGGCTAGCACTTCCATTAAATACTGTTGAAATAATGCCAGATGCATTAAGTGTCTATAATACTCGTACCCCATAAGTAATTTCAAAGTCTAAGACCTCAAAAGAAAACTCTTGAATATAATATACTTTAAGATAAAAACTATTTTGGTCAAATGTTGTGCTTTCAAAAAAATTTAAGACCATGTCACATTATAAGGTTTTTATATTAAACTTTGTTCCTTTATAGTATAAACTCAATGAAGCTAAAATGTGGGAAGACTGCATGGAATACTCTGTGCCTCAATTGGATAGTCAAGACATGCCTCTGATATTGAGCCTCAGGAAACATTGTAACCAAGTGGTCATCAAACGTACACCATCAGCAGTCTACCTAGAAGTGACATTGAAGATCAGGCTGCTGCCTCACTGGAATTAGACTTCAGCTATATTATAGTTGAAACTTTATTGCTGGAACAGCACAGCAGGTCAGGCAGCATCCAGGGAACAGGAGATTCGACGTTTCGGGCACAGGCACATTTCTCCTGTTCCCTGGATGCTGCCTGACCTGCTGTGCTGTTCCAGCAATAAAGTTTCAACTTTGATCTCCAGCATCTGCAGACCTCACTTTCTCCAGCTATATTATAGGTGACTGGGAATGTCAGTGATGGGGAGTAGCTTGTTGACCAGAAGGTCAAAGGCATTCGGAGTGGTTGTGTGACTACAATCTATACGCAAACAATTGTCCACATAACCCCAGGGAATGTGGTAAAAAATGTGATGATTTATTAATCCAAACATACTGTTTCCATTTTTAAAGTTCTGTTAAGTTGATCGAGGTCTCAAAACAGACAAAGGTCTCAAAACTGTGAAACATTTCTGTCGGAGATTCAAGAAATTCCAAAAGGGGAAAAATGGCATTCACAGCCTTTGCTTGAATTGAACACTAATTCCTTTGCATGTATAAATAAGAGCACTAAATCCTGGTTTAGCCTGAGCTAACCAGTGGTAATAAAATAAAACTTTGAATCAAGCTATTTTCTGTGAGCTTAATTTTTATAATGTACTTACTTGAAAATGGAGCTGGGACAAGCAGAAGTACATTCTAAACTCTGAAGGATTTACACCAAGATCATTCTGCAGCAGATCCTTGGAATACACCACTCTCACCTTTTCCCCACATTGGTATTTTGTTGACTTTCTCCCCCTCAGCAGAGGAACATTTGGATCCCAATAATGGAATAGCATAAATACTGATGTTAGAATCTGGATGGAGTTTTATCTAATCATTTCATTCTTTATTTGTCTGTTCTATATTCTATTTAAGTTCACAGTGAACCCAAGAGTTTAATTTACTAAGTAAAGGTTGGTGATGCCACAAATTTGAATAAGGTCTTGAAAAAAATCCTATAGGTTTTGTTATTTTCATCTCTGCACAGCCAGAAGGGATGGGCCATAGATGTCAATTTGGCACTTAAATTAACAAGTGTCTTTGAAAAGATGTATTATGCACGTTTAAAATATTTCATTTCAAATTGTACACCAAGCAATAGCTCTATATAATGTATTCATGTTTGATTTTCTTCATGCATATTATTCAACAGGAGACATGTTGAAGCTCATTTTATTCATTTTCGAAATGACACTTAGAATAATGTATTGGATCAGAAATATATTTCCTTCCACCTATTATTACAGTGAAATTTTCAGTACATAGGAGCATAGTTTGACTGGCCAATTATGAACTCATAAGATTTACAGGAAGTGCACAATATGGAACTTAGGTTGACTTTCACTCAGCTCAATTCGGCCCGATTGGGATGGACAGGAGGTTAAAATAGCAAATTGCTTCCTAAAATGTTTCTGTTCCCCACAATCTAATCCACATCAAAACAAACAAGAGCTATGGCCCCTAGAGCAAAGCAGATGATCACCTATTTAATATTCAAAATTTTAATTCAAATGATTTGGGAGGCCCCCATGGGATCCAATCCATCCACAAGGGGCTGGCAGCAATCAGCTGTGTGTCAAGAAAAGAAGACCATGTGTGCTTTAAGAGAAAGTTGCTGCTAATGTGCTGTGAGAGTACATTGTGCAGTTTGTCCCTTCATGTTAACTACATTTCCTTGTTTCTCTAGAGCAGTGGGTGTGTACATTGCACTCTGAGATACTCCTCTGCTGCTGCTATTCTGAGTCTCCTTTATCTTGTACTTTGTCCTTATTCCTAGAATTAAGCTCCCTCACACTCCCTCTCACTTTAGGATAATACACTTCAACTAGCACCCAAATCAGCAAAGAATATTACTAAAATCAATAGAAATTCACACATCTTATTATAGTTATATCATTTTTTTGCCAAAATCAATTTAATTTCTAACTGAATAAAGTTAAAGCTTTTTTTTTAAAGCGTTCCACTCTGGACTGCATTAATTTTATTTTCATTTAATTCAAATCTACCTCCAGGGAGAGAACTAAACAACTGTCCTGTTGTTATGGAGCGGAGGTCAATACCTCTCTGATAATTAAAACCGAAAAACCCAGAGAAGCTTGCCTTGCCTTATAATCTGATAAAGATCTGACAAGAGGTGTAAGCTACTTCTTATCCCCACCCCCAATCTGTTATGAAGGAGTGGTTAAATGAAATGAATTCTTTTCACTCACTCCATAATCAATAAGTAACAATTTATATATCTAACTCCAACAGAGAACAAATTAACAGAACATCTAACAAACTGAACGATTCCTCCCTAAATAATAATTCCCGAATAAAGCATGATTCTGACAGGATGCTGTTCAAATAAAATACAAGTTCCACTTACATAACAAAGCAATGAATTAAAACTTAGTCTCTCAAAGTTCAACAGAACATGCCTTCTGAAATGCTTCTTGCCCTCTCTGCTGATCTTCTTTCCAAAACACTTTCCTCTGTCCAAAATGCCATCTCCGATGTTAGCAATGATGTTATTTAGATTATTAGATTGTGCTTTCTCTAATACATAGATGACTGTGAGAGCCAATTTCTCTCTTGAGAGCTGAGGACTCAATTCTGCCGAATGTCAGTTAGCTCTCCCTCATTTTTATAATTTTACAATTTTACACACACCAACTTTGCAATACTATAAATCTCAATTTGTGCACTGTGACTAATCCTTCAATATGATTTTAAAATAGATCACAACATTGCTTTCAATGATGCCAATCTATAGTCAAGAGAATCTTCACAGTAGTTACCATACAGAAAGTGGACAAAGTTGGATTTCTCTGTTCAACGTTGAGTTCCAGTTAATTGCAGAAAAATTGTGGCACTCCAAGCCATCTTCAAAATTGATTGTCCTCTTAGGAAACTTGATTTATGGATGGAATATTCTGAGCTCTGAATTTTAAAGTTCACATTCAGAATAACCCAATCAGCAAACGCCTACTAAATGGCTTCCCCAATAATCCTTATCTCAAACTCTTTTGCACAATATACATCATAATCTAAGGATAAATAATCTAACATACTGCCGTGCCTCTTGAAACATAAACAGATACAATGGGAGGAATGTCATACGGGTCTGAGAAATATGGGCTATAATGAGATTGGGTGTAAAGTCCAACAAACCTTAATATGTCATTTAAATTATCTTGCTGCATTTGATATGCCTTTGATGAGTGGCAAGGTAGAATAGAATTGAATATAATATAATAGAATAGAATCCCTGCAGTGTGGAAACAGGCTCTTTGGCCCAACAAGTCCACACTGACCCTCCAAAGAGTAACCCACCCTGAGCCATTCCCCTACACAACATTTACCCCTGAACAATGCACCTAACCTACACATTCCTGCACAATATGGACAATTTAGCATGGCCAATTCACCTAACCTGCACATCTTTGGATGGTGGGAGGAAACCAGAGCACCCGAAGGAAACCCATGTAGACACAGGGAACATGTGCAAACTCAGTAGGTTTCTCAGTCGGAAGCAATAATTTGCCAATTAAGAGTATTATTGCTTATTAACCAACTTATTAATGGACCAACTCATCTCATTAATAATTAACTTCTTACTTTGCCAATTATGCCAATCAAGCTAGATTGTCATAATTATTGACATGGAAATCAGAGCAAGTACCAGGTAACTTCAGCTTGCTGCTTTCTGTGATGAACCTCCATGTTAAAAATTGGGCACCAAAGTGTCAGGGCACACTCTACAGATACCAGCTGCTCATGTCTACCAAATTTTGCAATACTATGTGTAATTCTCGTCTCCCTGCTACAGGATGTTGTGAAACTTGAAAGGGTTTGGAAAAGATTTACAAGAAGTTTGCCTGGATTGGAGGGTTTGAGTCAAAGGGAGAGGCTGAATAGGCTGGGGCTGTTTTCTATGGAGTGTTGGAGGCTGAGGTTTATAAAATCATGAGGGACACGGATAGGAAAAAATAGACAAGATATTTTCCTGGAGTGGGGGAGTTTAAAATAGAGGGCATGGGTTTAAGGTGAGAGGGGAAAGATTTAAAAAGGGCCTAAGGGGCAACATTTTCATGCAGAGGGTGGTGCTGGTACAGAATGAGCTCCCAGAGAAAGTGGTGGAGGCTGGTACAATTATAGCATTTAAAAGGCACCTGGAACAGGAAGTGTTTAGAGGGATATGGGACAAATGCTGGCAAAAGGGACTAGATTAGGTTAGGATTGCTGGTCAGCATGGACATGTTGGACCAAAGGGTCTGTTTTTGTGCTGTACATCTATATGTCTCTATGAATCTATGTGCCAGTTCTCAAGAACCCTCACATCACCTCCTCCGATTCACTTACATGCTTCGTTGTTTCAATACTGCATTAGAAGCTGTTATAATGCTGCAGGAAGGACACTGTTACACAAGGGCATGTACTCAGCTAATGGATTAAATCTTCATTGGGTTTGTTGCTCACTGTGATAGCGCTCATTCACTCTGAGTCTACCTGGACACTGATAGTATTCTCGCCTTGCATTGCCTTGCCTTGCCTTTGTGTGCTTTTCCTCAGCCAGAGTTACAAGGTACAGATTACTTCTTCTCATCTTTCCATGCAATTAGTATAGACACAAAGGCAGGAAACTTATCATGGATGGCAGTAATCCTCAGTCAAATCAAGGGAATGGTTAGATTCACACATGAGAAATTCTATAGGAGTGAAGCAGGTAGTTCACAAGGTACATTGGTAAGATGTGGCAAGAAAACTCCTGGGTCTCACAGGAAAGGCCTTCAAAATTCAACATAACTTGTACATAGCAAAAAATAATAGAGGATTTGCTCACTGCTGTGAATTTCTAATTCAATTAATTATCAACAATGAGATTCCTTTCAAATACTTGAGTCACTGCAATATTTTAAATTGCTTGAGAATATTTGATAAACATTTCAGTTAGAATTGACATTAATGATGATATATATAGATTCGATTCGATACAGAATGGAAACAGGCCCTTCAGCCCAACAAGTCCACAGCAACCCCCCAAAGTGTAACCCATCCAGACCCATTTCCTGACTAATGCATCTAGCACGATGGGCAATTTAGCATAGCCAATTCACCTAATCTGCATATCTTTTGGATTGTGGGAGGAAACCCACACAGAGGCAGGGAGAATGTACAAACTCCACACAGCCTGAGGCAAGAATCGAACCCAAGTCCCTAGTGCTGTGAGACAGCAGTGCTAATCACTGAGCTACCGTCCTGTCCTAATAATAATGGTGATTATAGTGTTAGAAAGAGGAAATGTCCTTAAGGGGCAAGGATGAGTCCATTTGGTTAGAGTTGAGTAGCTAAATAAATTACAATCACACTATATAAGGGAGTTCTACAGGTCTCCAAACGGCGAGAGAGTTAGACAGAGAGAGAGCGAGTTCGACAAACACATTGAGAGGGCATTCAGAGATATGCAAGACCTATACAGTGGTGACATTATGTTACACACTTCCTTTCTGTCAATTGAGATAATGTTATAAGGTGTAAATAGGATAACTTTCTCCAATGTATTCAGAAAAGCTTCCTTGATCAGTACATTTTTGGCACAATTAAAAATGAGGCATCATTAGACCTAGTACTGGTAAATGAGATGGGTCAAGTGGATCAAATCTTTGAAAAAGCATGCTTGGATAAAAGTGACCACTGTCTCATAATATTTAGATTAGCAATGAAGAAGATCAAGGAATTGGAAGAGGGTAAATTTCATGTAATGATAAGTGCTATGACCATATAAATGAAACCAGAGACGAACAGGAAAAATCTGTAATGGAAAAAAGGGTGATTTTTGAGGAAGAAACAGGATACTTCAGATACAGGATAGGTACATCCCTTCAAGGGTGAAATGTGAGAGTCAAAAAACGGGGCTGCTTCGTTGCAGAAGAAAATACAGATAGTGATGCAATGAAAAAGAAAGACATTTGCTGCATATAAGGTGAAATCTTCAAGTGAAAACTAGGTTAAAAACAGCTGATTGAAACAGAAGATGAAAAGGAAAATAAGACTGATAAAGAGAGATAATGAAAATAGAATGGTATAGAAAGAAACTGAGAAGTCTTCTACCAACATGGAATTGTTAACAGCCATTAGAGATGGAGTGGGCTCCAGTAAATATAAAGTGGGTGATATAGGCTCAGAAGGAGAGGGCAAGATTAAAATATTTAATAACTTTTATTCATTAGTATTTACTAAGCAAGTAGAATTGGACAAATATGTCAGAAGAAGAGATCATATAAGCAATAGATAGTGTGAGAACTGAGAAGATGGTGGTATTGGAAAAACTAACTATGCTCAGGGTAGCACTTTGTCACAACGGCTTGCATCGTTGGTTGGTAAAGGCCTTAATCTATCAATTTTTGCTAGCTATGGGGAATATGCTAGAGAACTGAAGGTAGCAGATGTGACACTCTTATTCAAGTAAGGATAAAGGGACAGTCCCAGCATTTACAAGCAGGTTGGTTTAACATCAATGATGGGTAATGTTTTAGAATTTGTGATCAGGGAAAACAATCAATGGTTACTTGGAGAGATTTACCTTACTTAGTAAGAACCTGCATGAATTTGTACAAGGCAGATTATGTTTGACTACTCTACTGGACTTTTTTTAATGATATAGAGATGCTGGTTGTGGACTGGGGTGGACAAGTTCAGAAGTCATATGACACCAAGTTATAGTCCAACAGGTTTATTTGAAACCACAAGCTTTCAGAGAGCTGATCCTTCATCAGGTGAAGGAAGGTCCCTTCACCTGATGAAGGAGCAGTGGTCTGCAAGCTTGTGATTTCAGATAAACCTGTTGGACTATAACCTGGTGTCGTGTGATTTCAAGGCAATGCGGTGGATGTTTTCTAAATTAATTTTAAGTAAGGATTTGTTAAAGTATCATGTAAAGAACTAGTTAACACAATCTAAGCTTATGGATTATGAGGGTCGGCATCTAATTTGTTGAAAATAGCCTTAAAGACAGAAAGTCATGTTAGATATTGTTTTTTCAGACTGCAAGATGGTAGACAGTCATGTTCCCAAAGGGTCAGTGTGAGGACCACTGCTTCTTTATTCAATATAGATAACTGGGCTCTTGGAATATGGAGTAAAATTTCAAAACTTGCCAATGGTAGAGTAGTAAACAATGAGAACAACATGAATTGCCTGCAAACATGCAAGGAGAGGTTATCAGAATGGGCAGACAATTGGCAAGTGAAATTTATCACAGAAAAATATGAGGTGAAGTATTTTAGCACAAGGGAAAGGTAGATGAAAATCGATTTTAAAAATACAATTGTAAAGAATGCACAAGAACAGAGAGCTCCCTAGGGCTGCAAGTGTATTGATCTTAGAAACTGGCAGGAGGTATTGAAAGAATGGTTAGCAAGGCTTATGGAACCTTGGCTTCATAAATAAAAGTACTGAATACACATCAAAGAACTTATACCGAACCTTGATAAAGTTAAGCCTCACTCAGAGTTTTTGTCCAATTCTGAGCATTACATGTTACAAAAGAATGAATATCTTGTGGTAGAGATTTTTACCAAAATGTTTCTGGGGTGGGAATTAGATACAAGATTAATTTGGAAAGACTCTTGGAGCAAAGCAGATTGAGAGGTGAATTCAGAGTGGTGTACAAGATTATGGCTGACTTAGATGAGGTAGACAATGACACAATTCCTATTAGTTGAGAATGTAAAGGCTAGAAGTCATGGATTTAGGAGTTTGGGCAGGAGATGCAGGGGATTGTGAAGAAGAATTTTTGTTGTACATAATGTCTTGGAACCAACTTCCTACCGGGTGGTAGAAGTGAAAATAATTAACTATTCCAACAAGAAATGAAATAGGAACTTGAGGGAAAGAAATTTACAGGGCTGCAAGGATTGAGTGAGGGAATGGGGTTGATGGGATTATTTTGTGTTTACCTGGCATGGTTTTGCTGGGCAAATCCAACCATTCTGGAATGTATGTGACACTGTATGTCAATATTCATACAAATTAGTGTTACCAGGGAAGAAAAAATCTATTTACGATTAAACATTCAGCAAGGCGTTTGATAAGGTTCCCCATGGTAGGCTCGTTCAGAAGGTCAGGAGGAATGGGATACAGGGGAACTTAGCTGTCTGGATACAGAATTGGCTGGCCAACAGAAGACAGCGAGTGGTAGTAGAAGGAAAATATTCTGCCTGGAAGTCTGCGGTGAGTGGTGTTCCTTGGGCCTCAACTGTTTGTAATTTTTATTAATGACTTAGATGAGGGGATTGAA
>NC_057716.1:71380061-71389550 GCF_004010195.1 Chiloscyllium plagiosum | reverse complement strand
CATTGCCAGCAGCAGTTGTGGAGGCAAGGTCATTGGGGATATTTAAGAGACTGCTGGACATGCATATGGTCACAGAAATTTGAGGGTGCATACATGAGGATCAATGGTCAGCACAACATCGTGGGCTGAAGGGCCTGTTCTGTGCTATACTGTTCTATGTTGTATGTTCTATTTGTTTCTCTTCTGAAGTGGAATAATGCTTATTTTCATCACAAATGGAAATTGACACTCTGTTCTCTCTCTCTCTCTCTCTCTCTCTCTATATATATATCTTAATTGTTGAAGAAATTAAATCTATTTGTTTGGAGTGGATGGATTGTGGTAATATTATGATCATTTTTCACTTTTCCTACTTGCATGTCATTCGATCATATATTACTGTATGTTGTTTGCATAATTTCCACCTTACTGTTGTTCGGAACAGCTTCTGTATCAATTCCCTGAATTTACTGATTCCTTATTGACGATTCATGGAGTAAATCAAAGATTTAATGTAATCTGACAGCAGGCAGCTGCCCTCGCCTCCTGAAGATTAAGTGTGCAGTGCTTTGCATTTCAATGAGCTTATCCTAATGTGATTAATATTTGAGCCCTATAAATTCATGTATTTGTAAGAGAATTAAATGAATGACTGTACCCTGCTTTTCAAAATATATTATTCCTGTGTGCAAAATGAATACACACTGGATATCTTTAAAGCTTACAAAAAATGATATAATACCCTAATACTGTGTTTTATGTTTACTTTCCCTGCACTCCAGCTTTGGTAGAATATGAAAGAAACACTTGTTATTTCATCATTTTACTAATGGTATTAGGGGCACATCTAACCCGGTGAAAGTGGCCGGCCTTTATGGCTCAGTGTATCTGCTTTTACCATTCTTCAGTCAGCTTATCAATGGGAGTTGTTGACCATGAGTCTGCCCCATTAGCAAAATCTTATTGTAACTGTTGAGCAGCGGTTTGTATAGCAACCATGATCCTCCAATATCAGGAATCTTCTGCCAGAAATAATAGTGGGAAACTGCTACATTCCTGGGGAGCTGTTAGTTCAGTTATCCTGCTACTGGTTTATGAATGGTGAATTACTGAAAGAGAATCTGAAGTTTATATTTACAGCTCCCAGTGGCAGTATTCCTCCTTCCAACTCAGACTTCCCACACCATTGTGTAAAGGGACTTTTTCTATTATCATTCACAGGACTTGTGTTTCATTGACTAGACCAACATTTATTGCCCATCCCTAATTACCCCGAGGGCTGTTAAGAGTCAACCACATTATTGTAGGTCTGTAGTCACATGTAGGACACGACAGCTGAGGGCAGCAATTTAGGGCATTAGTAAGCCAATGGGTTTTTCCAACAGCTGAAAATGGTTTCATGGTCATCATTAGATTTTTAACTCCAGACTTTTATTGATTTCAAACTTCACCATCTGCCACGAAGGGTTTCCAACCCAGACCCATAAAACATTACCTGTTTTTCAGGACTAATGGTCCAGTAGTAATACCACTAGGCTATTGCCTCCCCATTATTAATCTGCACATTAAAATCCTCTTTCCCATCCTATTATTATCTCTTGCGAGCTTCCAACAGTGGACATGAATCTGCTGTGAGAATGAGTGACAGTGCAAAAATATTTAAAAGAGTAAAGAATGAAGGTTGTGAGCAAAAGCAAATTGTGAAAAGCAAATGCGCTAATGTATACAGAAAGGTCATCTTCTCCTTAGTGGAAACTTTTAAGCTTCTGTGGCCTGACTAGATGTAGTCAATGAACTTCTTCTGACATTTCATTCAAGTGTCTGAACAGAACCATCAGTGTTCAGTTTCTCTGTACCCTTTGCATTCAGCTGTGTCCCATGTGTGCAAAACAGGACATACTCTCCATCTCTCTACAATCTGCAATGCATTAGTCATCACATTTTTGTCCTTTACCTTCTGTCCTTTGTTGCTCCCATCATTTGCTATCAGAAAACATATTGAGGAATGAAATTCTGGAGCCAACAATGTGCACTCAACAATCAACAGTAGACTTTAGTAAAAAAATACATTTAAAACATTTTTAACAGGATGTTCAGGTGACTTTAATTTTGATTGTTTAAAACTACTAGGAACTGACAAAAAATTCCTCAACCATCTTAAGAATTCTCAATGACAAATGACTCTGCTGAAGTTAATCCAGTTTTAAATCCAGTTGTTCTGTGGCCCTTTACCAGAGAGATGAGACTTTTATTTCTCTCTGTCAGAGGGTCATAAATCTTTGGATCACTATTCCACAAAAGAAACCAAAAGCCGGTCTTTGAAGGAGCAACATTCCGAAAGCAAGAACTTCCAAATAAATCTGTTGGACTATAACCTGTGTTGTGTGATTTTTATCTTTGAATATTGATTTGGCAGAGGTATATAGATTCATGGTGAACAAGGAAGTAAAAGGCGATTGGGAATCGACAGGAATGTGGAAGTATGTTACAATGGGATTAGCCATGATCTTTGATGTTTCGGGCAAAAGCCCTTCATCAGGAATTTGCCCGAAATATTGATTTTCCTGCTCCTCGGATGCTGCCTGACCTGCTGTGCTTTTCCAGCACCACTCTAATCTAGACTGTGATCTCCAGCATCTGCAGTCCTCATTTTTGCTTAGCCATGATCTTATTAAATGGAGGAGCAGTTTTGAGGGACTGAATGGAGTAATCCTGTGACTACCTTCTTTGATAAGTTAGTTTCGTCATTTGTTTCATCAAGGTCCAAAATAAACAACAACTTCCTGTCTTGCATTTGATATTCATCCATTAGGTTTCAATGCAATTACAATGTATACTCAGATGTGAATCATAAGCAAGTCCAATTTCTTCCCAAGGTGCTGTGTATTGTAAAAACACAGCCCTGTATAGGATCTCCCCAGGAAAATTTCATTCAGCTGGGGCAATAGAAAGAATAAAGTACTAGAAATAGAAAATTATCTCAAATTGTAACTAATTCAGTATTGTTGATAAACTCAATCTGAATTAATTAATTATTTATGGAAACAAAGATAAATTCTGGAGCGTTACCTATAGCAAGCTTTATCACTGTGTAAAGAGTTGAGAACAAAAGAGAGAGGAAAAGCAAAACAGAAAAGCTAGAAATAACTAATTTACAAAACACAACTTCTGAATTGCTGATGCTATATAAATGTTAGACTGCGTCAAAATTGATAATATAAATGTTTAAGTTCAATTGATGTTCTCCTTTAGGAGATTGAAATATATTTTAAATGATGCAACATAACGTTAATCATACAACTTAATGACTTTGCGACGAGAGGCAGCTCCTCCTATGTGATGATGGGTGTACACCAAAACACTTAACCATACTATGAATTGCTCTGTGAAACTGAAGACAGGCAGTTTGTCCACTTCCATTTTGACAGACTGTTTTTCACAGTATGATACTTTTGCAGCATCAACAACTCAAACGTTCTTGTGTTCTAATTTTTTTTAATGGCGTGCTGCCTGTGTTTTGGGCACTTTGACCAGTTTATGTATTAAAAATATTTTACTGAAGTGCTCTTGTTGATGAGGTGAATTAGATTAGATTGCCTACAGTGTGCAAACAGATCATTTGGTCCCACCAACACTCTGAAGAGTAACCCACCCAGACTCATTTCTCTTTGATTAATGCACCTAACACGATGGGCAATTTAGGATGGTCAATTCACTTGACCTGCACATTTTTAGACTGTGGGAGGAAACTGGAGCACCCAGAGGAAATCTGCACAGACATGGGGAGCATGTGCAAACTCCACATAGACAGTTGCCTGAGGTGGGGATTAAACCCGGGCCCTGGTGCTGTGAGGTAGCTGTGCTAACCACTGAGCCACGGTGATGTCCTGAAGAGATACAGAATTTAGTTTGCAGTTCAACTCGATTTCATTAACAAGATATTCCTTATTAAAAATGTGAGCATAACCCAAATTCCCACAATGTTTACTGTTTCTATTTAGAAGAATGTTTGGGGGATCTGAAAGAAACATATAAAATCCATGACCATATTGAATGATGGCTCGAAGGGTCAAATGGCCTACTCCTACACCTATTTTCTATGTTCCTATGTTTCTTTATAGCTCTATCCATTTGAGAAAGGGTATTACTCACAACAATCAACGTGTTTGAGCTGGGCCATTGGAATCTCCTTCCTGGCTCTCTTCCGTGAACGTGCATCTTGCAGGTCAAAGTGGATCTTCTCTTGGGTCTTCTTTTGATGCCACACTGTCTTCTGCCACAAGCCTTGCTGCGAGCTTTGCTGAGGGAGTAGTTTCTAGGTATGTGTTTTTATCCCCAGTTGGTCCGGATCTTCCAGAATGTTCTATGGTCCTTGGCCAATGGGGCCATGAGTGAAGTTTAAAGCATCCAGTGGGGTTCAGTCATCACCCTTCACTGTTGCCATGCTGGGAGGTACAAAATGCATGTCTTCAGATACCAACTGAAAGTCAATGTGTCAGAAAGTCTGATCAATATTTGTGAGCTCTTTGACATTGTTTTTCACTGTTCCCTGTAGCCAATAGCTGCTTGCTGAAGTTTAATTTAGTTTGTCTAATTTTTCTGTCAGGTCTGATTTCTCCAGCTGTGAATCAATTTAGAATGTCCAATTTTGGGTCCATGGTGTCTTGACCACAATAAGATTACCAACAGAATTATTCAGCTGATAAAATGTGAATTATTCAGCTGGTAAAATGGATTAAATCCATATATGCTCAATTAAGAAGATGACTGAAGAAAAAAGAACAATTACTTTGTTAGATGCATTCCTGAGCTCTATCAAGAAGAGCTGAACTATATGATTAGATTGACAATTGCTACTCAGGAAGACATAGTAGCTCTTTATGCTTGTATTATCAAATAACCATCTTAACTCTGCGGATTGACCAATGACATACTGAACATGTACTTCAAACAAAACTTGTTTGGAACACATCACAACAGTTTCACATCAAATGGAATTTGATTGTGATGTTACTCAGCTAATCTTAGACTGTGAGCGTTGTGATTATCATGTATTTAATAATTATTTCAATTGTCACTTTGCATTAAGAACCAACTTATTCATGTCAGGAATCACCAATTTTTAATCTTATGGTAAAATTGTCTGTATGCTTTTATCTGGTGGTGTCCACCAGACTTTACTGTGAAAAACAGTTAAAGTACGTTTTGGTCAACATTGTACAGCAGTTAAACTATTGATACCTGTTAGATCTTAAATTTTCGATGAAGTCTGAGCTGCAGGTTGGATTCAGGTAACTTTCATTGCAATTTACAGCTTCAGTTACAGCACAGCAAAAGGTTACACAGAGATCTTTAGAATGTCTTAACTTATCTAGTTTAAACAGAACTCTTCCCCCCCTCCCACCACACCCTTGATTACCATTAGTCAGCGGTGCAGAGGTATCCCTTTGTAATTGGTTGTCTGGTATAGCATCGTATATAGTTCAAGTTTGCCTCAGCAATTTCAATGTTCAATTCAGCTCATCACATCACTGAATGAAAAAGAGATGGATGGACAGCCTTGTGGTCCAACCCCGCTCCTTCATGATGTTTTCACAGACTTCCTTATCTCCCTTCTTGAGGGTTTTCACAATGGATACTGTATTGAAATAGCATTTGCCAGCTGCACTGAGTTAACTGCCAAATAATTGAATACTTGCCTATCACTTCCTTTTAAATTTCTCATTACAAGAAATATAAAACAGTATTGATTTTTGATCAGTCCCAACAAGGTAATGTGGTTACACCTAATGTTAGAATGCTTTAGTCAACAAGTTATGTCTTAATGTGTTAATTCAATACCCGTTCCAATGCCCGCTAATCTCTGTATTCATTCCTCCCTGTATTGATAGAGGGTGTTGTTTTTACTGTCTGAAACAGGTTTGAATTTTTTTCTCTAATGCTTTTAGTGATTTTTTTTGAATATCTGTATCTATAACTACTTCAGAATCTGTATCTATGATTATCTGAAGAATCTTAGCTAAAACGTAATCTTAATATTGTAATGGATTGATAAAATAATTCAAGAGAAACAAGTAATTAGTGTGAGATATCCTTATCCATGTAAGCAACTGCAGCTGCACACCCTATCTTAGCCAGAAACTTTGATTTATACAGATCTGTTATTGTTCTACTTGTGAAGACTATTTTAAGGAAATATTTTCCTAAGGGCTCTTACTACTGTCAGCCATGTCCTGCTGCATTAGCCCTGGTCAGCATCAGCCATTTTGAGCTGCTCCATCATGGGCAGTCTGTCCAATACACATGGCTAGGTAAACTGGCATAGAAGTAGGACTCTGGTATGTTGATGATGCAAAAAAAAATACCTAAGGACAGAACTTTCTTGCAGTCTTTGGTGAAAGTGCGGTAGTCATGCAATTATGAATAGGATAAATACATTTGTCCTTGTACCCTTTATGCCACTTTTGAACTGCTATTGTGTGCAACATACCTTGGTCTTTTGAGATTTAAGATGCTGCTCACCTATGAGTTGATCATTTTGAGGCAAAAGCATAAATTTTGGGGAAACTTCAGCAGTCTGGTAGCATCTGTGGAGAGAAAGCTGAACTAATGTTTTGGGTCTAGTGATCCTTCTTTAGAGCGGACTCAAAGTGTTAACTTTGCTTTCTCTCCACAGATGCTGCTAGACCTGTTGATTTGCCCTTGCAATTTGTTTTTGTTTTTCTTTGTTTAATTGATTTGTGATACTGTATGTGCTAAGTTTAATGTTTTAATGGCACTACTGTACGCTAAATAAATTACTAGTTCCAGCTGTTTTCCAGTCACTTGATGCGGGTGGCAGTGACGTATTTGAGCATTCATTACCCCACCACCCCAGTGTGTCTGTGAGTACTATTCACTCATATCACCAGCAGAATGCTCCATTTCAAATACTACTTCAAAACCTTCAACCCTGGCTCTGCGTCTTCATAGGGGAGGAAGAGAGATATCAGTATGTGACAGTACATAGAATAAAGTAATTTGTCCAAGACATTAACCCATCAGATATTCTCCTTGACTATGTGTATATTGATGTAACAGGTCCTCAAGGAAGTGTGTGTGTGGAGTTGTGACTGTCCAAGCCTATATCTGCTCATCTCTGCAATCCTCTTTCAAAGATCATGAGCCTGATTGAACGAACCAAGCAGCTCTACCTATCTCAATGAGCAGTACATAATAGTTCCCTGCCAGTGAGTTGTTAAGTAATCTGAATGGTCTGCCCTTCCTTCTGACCATTTCTGAGCTGTTCTCAATTTTATGCAGGCAATCCAAAGCCAAATGCAATCCGCCAGCCTTACCCACAAATTAAGTAATTAAGATCTTGTTTAATCTTGATTTTGAAGCAGTGAACAGAGATGGCAAGCTTGGAAGTTTCACATTAGTTATACTCTAACTTGGTCCTGACTAAATCTGCACTCCCTTGTTGGGGGGCAGGTTGGAGCTCTGTCACTGCCAGACTTTTCCATTAAGACCCAACTGCTCCTTCAAATCAACCCAAGGGTCTAACCTACCTCACATCCATGCAAAACAACAAATGTAACGGTATGATTAAGGTCTAGGGATTGCATGAAGTCCCAGAATTCACTACTACTCATTGTGGAACTGCTAAGGCTAGACAGCTGCCAGGCAGTTAGAGTGAGGGGCAGAAGTCTCACATTCCTGCAATCTTCAAATAGATGTGACCAGCCATTATATGGGGAGACAATGGCCGAGTGGTGTTATCGCTGGACTATTCTGGGAACTGTAAATATATTCCTTACTTTAAAAACAGAACTGGCTGTGACTCTGGATGGATTCAGCACTCAAAACCTTGTGGTGACTCTGTAACCCAAGCAGGGGGGGGTGGTCATGTGACGTCCCCATCTCGCACCCGGAAGAGTGCGGGGCAGTCACGTGACGTCCCGTTTCGCACCCCGGAAGAGGGCGGGCGATCACGTGACGTCCCGTTTCGCGCGGAATGGAGTCAGACCAACACCCAATCAGAAGATAATTCTACCTCAGTGTTTATATGACGTTTTTTATTGTATAAAAGACTGGGGCAGGGATAAAATGAGGTCTTACTTTTTGAACTGACACACTTTGTAGTTTGTCAGGGACATAGAGGTTTAGACCCAGAGCTCTGAATGCTTTGTTCACTTACTGGGTAAAATAAATTAAGAGTGTGAGACCGAATATCTTCTCCTATTGCTTCATGTAAAAGAACACGCAGGACTTGGCTCACACATAGAAGAAAGTAAATTTAAATTGGTAGATTGAGCCAAAGTCCAACAATTTGGTGACCCCGACGTGATGAAGACGGAGAAGTGACGGAAAGAGAGAAAAATAGAAACAACGGACAACTGACGTTTGATGACAACAACAAGCGGCGCCGCATAAAAAAAAGGTGAACAGACGCCTGTTTACATCGAAGTTCCGCAATTGGAGATACTAAATTGATTGTTGTCATTATACTGCAAGTGTCCTAGTAATAGTAAGTGGACAAAGTATTGATAAGGTACGTCCGGGTTTAAAGTCCCTTGGGGTTAGAGTCACCATAAAAGCAACAAAGTTTGGTACGTGTGGGGTTTAAATTCCCTTGGGGTTAGAGTCCCCATACAAGCAACAAAGTTTGGTACGTACGGGTTTAAAGTCCCTTGGGGTTAGGGTCCCCATAAAAGCAACAAAGTTTGATACGTACAGGTTTAAAGTCCGAGCAGGATCTCATAAAAGCAACGCTCACAAATTTTGATGTATGTTTGATGTTTTGTAAGTTTTAGAAATTATATTGGGGAATTTACGGAGGATGGAAGAAAAGCCAGTAGCGTTTTGAAGACCAAGACGGTGGTGTTTCAGTGAGAGCGAGTTGGTAGTGGAAACCTAACGGTGACAACGAAACTGCTGATAAATCTCGCTGAAAGGGTCAGTTGCTCGGGTGTATTTCATCCAAATTGACTAGCCACCGGCTTTGTCTTTGATTGGGTTGGTTGTTTGGTTATATTTATATCTAAACTAACTGACTACTGGACGGGAGGATTAAAATAAAAATACATAAAATGGAAGGGGAGTTTGATAAAGAGTGTGAAAAATATGGAGGATGTTCTTCCGATTTAATGTTGCCCGTAAAACAGCAGTGGGGTAAAGCCGGAAGTCAGTTAGTCAGTGGGCTTGCAAAGAATAAACAAAAAACAATGATGGAGAAATATGATAAGATTAGGGAGGAATAACAGAAACAAGGCAAAGTCCCGAAAGATGAGGAGAAGAAGAAATTGTCACTGTTTTTAGGAAAAGCAGAAGAACAAGCTAAATTAGAAGTAGAAGAGCACATGAAGGGAAAGAAAGGGTCAATATTCGTTAGAAGAAAGTGGACAAAAGAAGGTGGGGAGAAAGAAGAGAGGAGGATTCATCTGCACAACATGACGTTAGCCTGTATGGCGGTAGAAACATTACAAAAGGGAGTAGGTGGGACCTTCACAACAGATTTGACAAAGGAGA
>NC_057716.1:71336773-71365721 GCF_004010195.1 Chiloscyllium plagiosum | reverse complement strand
TTTAGACCCAGAGCTCTGAATGCTTTGTTCACTTACTGGGTAAAATAAATTAAGAGTGTGAGACCGAATATCTTCTCCTATTGCTTCATTTAAAAGAACACGCAGGACTTGGCTCACACATAGAAGAAAGTAAATTTAAATTGGTAGATTGAGCCAAAGTCCAACAGAACATAGCTTCAAATCCTGCCCTGGCAGATGGTGAAATTTGAATTCAATAAAATCTGGAAGTAAGAGTCTAATGATGACCATGATCCATTGATGATTGTCAGAAAAAAAAAATCTGGTTCACTAATGTCCTTTAGGGAAGGAAACTGCCTGGCCTGACCTACATTGACTTGCAACTTCATTGCCTCTGGTCAAGTAGAGGTGGGCAACAAATGCTGCCCTAGCCAGTGATGCCCTCATCCTGTGAATGGTTAAAAAAAATTCTCTGTTCACTCTGTGCAGTAGCTTGGCAATCCCCATCACCCATTAAACTCTGCCAAAGGAACTGACCACTAATCTGAATTTAACTCAGCCCTAAATCCTTTCAAGGTGGACCAGTTGTGCAGCCTTTCAACAGAGCTGTGGATTTCATTCACTTCAGCAGCAAACCAGGCAGTAGTGGAAGAGTATTGTATCACAGTGCAAGATTCCCCAGAAAGCAGGATATCATAGATAATACAGGTTAGGGCACTAAAGATACTGAAAGAAGACCTTCTAACAGAATGGTACTTCATTCACTGAATATTGTTTGGAATACCAACTAATAGGCTTTGTTCTGGAATTCCAAGCTTTCAGCTTCTCTAAGTGTACAATCATAAAAGAATAGTTGGTCACAGACAAGACATTTCACCTGCAGCTATTAGCTGATGACTCCACTGAGATAACTACAAAGGAAAACAGGAAACATATGCAAAAGAAAAAAGAGAATCAGGAGTAACTGAATAGCCCATATAAGGGAATAACAGATGCAGTTAACTGTGATTAGTATTTGCTTCAATTTGTTCTCAATTACACATACTTCCACAGGAGTGCAGGTTTAACTGCTGATAAAGGATGGTGCTAGAAAATGCACAACAGGTCAGGCAGCATCAGAGGTGCTGGACAGTTGATGTTTTGGGTAGGACACTTCTTCAGGTCCTGATGAAGTGTCCTGCCTGAAAATGTTGACTCTCTTGCTCCTTGGATGCTGCCTGACCTGCTGTGCTTTTTCCAGCACCATGCTTTATCAAACACTGACGCTCCAGCATCTGCAGTCCTTACTTTCTCCCAGATTCAACTGCTTCCTTACTTCCTCTGCTTTGGGGCGATATTGTAATTCTCAGTAAGGATTTCATTTGCTCCTTAATTGCCAGAAATGAAGATAACAATTTGAAATGTTGTTGCAAATTGGAAAAAGAAATAGTTATACCTGCCAGTTGATACAATTTGCTCGTATTTGTGATAGTGGGTCATTCACATCCTACTTTGTTATATTTCAATTTCACAGCAGACACCAAGTCAAAAGATCAAAGATCAAGACTGATATGAGAAAGTAAATACCAAGTTTTTACAAACACAGGTCAGGGCAACACTACATAGAAAAAAAGAACTCCATCTCAATAAAGAGTCATTGCAGAAAGAGAAGGAGAGCATTTCTCTTGTACCTAAAAATGGCTAGAACTAGAGGAACTCTAACTCAGAGTTATTGAATGGGAGGCTCCATTGAAGACATTGCACATACCAGGTAAGGGAAGGGGATACCTGGACACTTCGCTTCAGAAGACGGTCATGTCCATTACGACAAGACAATTAGGTTACATCCGTACCAATGGACAAATTTGGTTTGACCAAAAGTGATGTAGGTAAGAGGAGTTCTGTAGTGCTGGACACTCAACCCCATCATTCAATAGATTCGAGGTGCCTGACTGTGTGGATGAATCCAACGTCTGTTGAGAAATAGACTAGAGGTGGACCTTGGTCCAAACCACCTTTAATTCAGGAGCACAGAATTGTACATCGTGGGAGTATGGTTTAGGATTATGAGCAGAGTGGACACTGTACTGTGCAGTCAAGAGCATAAGTCCAGAAATCCATTTTGCCTATTGCAGTTTCAGAGTTCAAGACATGTCCTCAGGACTAGACAGAAATTTTGAGTGGATCCAGTTATTGTAGGTTGGTAGATACCAATGACACAGTTAGGACTAGGAAAGAGATTCTTCTCGGACAGGATGAGGAGCTAGGAAAACAATAGAAGAGCAGGACCTCAAACGTAATAATCCAAGGATTATTACTTCACCATCTGCCAACTGCTGATTTATGTGGCAGTGGCATCAGTACTGGAGAAAGTCTTTTGGGCTGTTCCATTGTGATGGTCTACACATGAAACGGGCTGGGACTGATATTCTAGCAAATGGATAATTAGAGAAGTGGTGAATGCTTTGAACTAAACAATGGGGTAAGAGATTGAGTTCAGGTAGATTGAGTCAAGGCAGAAGAGTAAAATAGTAATGGTGGAAATGAAGGTCAGAGAATGGCAAGAAGGGACAGAGAGAATAAACCTAATAATCCAGCAATGGTCAACAAAAACCCAGAAGCTCTAAATCTGCATTGTAACTCGCACTTAAAACAAAGTAAACAAATTGATAGTAAATATTCAGACAAATAAATATGATCTGATAGCAATTACAGAGATGTGGCTGCATGATAACAAAAACTGGATTCTTAATATTGAAGGTTTATAATGCTCAGAAAGAATCAGGAGTTAGGTAAAGGTGGAGGAGTAGCAAAGTTAATCAAGGATGGCTTTGGTTTGAATTCATAAGACATTGGCACCAGTACTGGGCAAAGAGGGATCTGTTTGGATGGGATAGGCTCCATTTTATCATGCTGGGACCAGAGTTCTAGTGAATCACATATGTGAGGCTGTGGATAAGGCTTTGAACTAAATAGTGTGAGGTGGAGGGAAGGGCAGATGTTAATAAGACTGAGAGAATGAAGAGGGTTAGGAATATAACTACAGGCACAGCAGATAAAGGGACAACTACAAGAAGAGGTGCAGTCAACACCCAGGGTGTTGTACTTAAGTGCACATTATGTGAAACAAGGTAAATGAGTTTACAGCGCATATTTATGGGTATTATTTTGTTGGTATCACAGAGACTTGACTACAAAGAGATCAGGGCAGTAAGCTAAATATCCAAGGATATATCTCCTACTGAAAGGACAGGCAGATAGGCTGAGGGTGAAGGATTAACTTACTGGTAAGAAATGAAATTAATAGCAAGATGTACTATGGTGTCAGAAGACATGGAATCTTTGGTGGAGGAGTTGAGGAACTGCAAAGGGAAAAAAAGACCCTGATGGGATTTGTGTGCAGGCCGCTTAGCAGTTGTCAGGATGTTGGGAAGAAAATAAATCTGAAGAAAGAATAGGCAATAATCAGGGTGGGGAGGGGTGTGGGCAGAGGTGGTGGGGGTAGTGGTGAGGGGAACATCTTCAATATTTAGGTGGACTGGGAAAATCAGGTTGGCAGCAGATCTCAAGAAAAAGAATGTGTGAAATATTGACAAGATGGTTTATTTGGAAAAGCTTGCAGTAGAGCTTACTAGGGAACAGACAATTCTGGATTTAGTGATGTGAAATGAGGCAGTCTTGATTAGAGAGCTTAAGGTGAAGGAACCCCAAGGAAGCAGTGACTATAATTTGATAGAATTCACCTTACAGTTTGAAAGGGAGAAGATGCAATCAGATGTAATGGTATTACAATTGTTTAAAAGCAACTACAAAGATATGAGGGAGGAGCTTGACCAGAGTTTATTCAAAGATGGTGGAGCAGCAATGACAGGAGTTTCTGGGGGTAATTCAGGAGGCACAGGGGAAATTCATCCCAAGGAAGAAAAGACATGATCAGGAAAGGACAACTATGGCTGCAAGGGAAGTCAAGGACAGCATAAAAGTAAAAGAAAAAGCATGCAATGTGGTAAAGTCTAGTGGGAAGGCAGAAGATTGAGAAGTCATTATAAAGCCAGAAAAGGATAACTAAAAAGCAAGAAGGGGTGAGAAATTAAATATGAAGTTAGGTTAGCTGTTAATATAAATGAATATTGCAAGAATTTTTTTAGGTTCCTAAAAGTTAAGAGAATAGCAAAAGTGGACATTGGACCACTAGAAAATGAGGTTGCAAAATTAGTAAAGAAATTATGGAGGAACTGCATAAATACTTGGCATTAATTTTGATGTGGAGGTGCTGGTGTTGGACTGGGATGGACAAAGTCAGTAGTTACATGACAGCAGATTATAGTACAACAAGTTTATTTAAAATCACAAGCTTTCAGAGTGCTGCTCCTTCATTAGGTGAAGTTTCCACAGTGAAAGACACCAGGAGCATACCAGAGAGTCAGGAGGTAGAGGTAAGGGTGATTAGATTAGATTAGATTAGATTACAGTGTGGAAACAGGCCCTTCGGCCCAACAAGTCCACACCGACCCGCCGAAGCGAAACCCACCCATACCCCTACATTTACCCCTTACCTAACACTACAGGGAATTTAGTATGGCCAATTCACCTGACCCTGCACATCTTTGGATGGTGGGAGGAAACCGGAGCACCCGGAGGAAACCCACGCAGACACGGGGAGAATGTGCAAACTCCACACAGTCAGTCGCCTGAGGCGGGAATTGAACCCGGTCTCTGGCGCTGCGAGGCAGCAGTGCTAACCACTGTACCACCGTGCCGCCCACGATGGTGGTAGCCATCACTAAGGAGAAGGTGGTGGGGATGCAAAAATGTCAAAAGTTGATAAATGGAGTAGATCCCAGAGTTCTGAAGGAGATAGCTGAGGAGATTGTAGAGACATTGATGGTGACATAACAATATGTGAAGCGACAAATAATAATTTAACTTGATTTGATTTATTGTAGTCACGCTATCTAAGTGCAATGAAAAGGTTTGGCTTATGAGAAGTACAGGCAGATCATAGCAAACAAGGACATACAGACCATGGTGTACTTAGATAGAGCAAGGCATACAGGTTACATGGTACAGGAGGTCCAAATGGCAAGATCAACATTAGCAAATCAACATTATTTGAAGTCAGAGAGTCTTTTCACTAGTCTAATAACGGCAGGGAAGAAGCTGTTCTTGAACGTCTTTGTGCATGTATTCAAGCTTCTGTATCTTCTGCCTGACGAAAGAGGTTGTAGGAGAAGATTACAGCGGTATGAGGAGTCTTTGGTGATGTTGGCAGCCTTTCCATAGCAATGGGAAGTGTAAATGGAGTCTATGGATGGGAGGTTGGCATTCATGATGGTTTGCGCTATGCTCACAAACTTCTGTAGTTTCTTATAGTCCTGGGCAAAATAGCTGCCACAACAAGCCTTTATGCACCTCGATAGTGCATTTTCTATGATGCATCTGTAAAAGCTGCTGAGGGTTGTTATGGACATGCCAAATTTTCTAAGAGAAAGAAGAGGCATTGCTGTGCCTTCTTGACCATCGCATCTATGTGGGAAGTCCAGGACAGGTTGTTGGTTATCGTCATTCCTAAGAACTTGATCCTCTCAACCCTCCCACTGGACTTGAAACATTAACTCTGATTTCTCTCCACAGATGTTGCCAGATTTGCTGAGATTTTCCAGCAATTTCTGTTTTGTCCCAGAGTCCTTAGCCATTCCTCACATGACAAGTCCTTCATCCCTGAGATCCCACTGGTAAACCTCTACGCTCCATTGATGTAGAAGTCAATGAAGTCCATAGACCATAAGACCATAAGACGTAGGAGCGGAAGTAAGGCCATTTGGCCCATCGAGTCCACTCCGCCATTCAATCATGGCTGATGGGCATTTCAACTCCACTTAACCGCATTCTCCCTGTAGCACTTAATTTCTTGTGACATCAAAAATTTATCAATCTCTGCCTTGAAGACATTTAGCGTCCCAGCCTCCACTGCACTCTGCGGCAATGAATTCCACCGGCCCACCACTCTCTGGCTGAAGAAATGTCTCCGCATTTCTGTTCTGAATTTACTCCCTCTAATTCTAAGGCTGTGTCCACGGGTCCTAGTCTCCTCGCCTAACGGAAACAATTTCCGAGCGTCCACCCTCTCCAAGCCATAAGCCTCTCACCCTAAACCCATGCCCGCTAGTTCTGGACTCCCCCACCCCAGGGAAAAGACTTTGTCTATTTATCCTATCCATGCCCCTCATGATTTTTTTAAACCTCTAGAAGGTCACCCCTCAGCTTCTGAGGTTCCAGGGAAACAGCCCCAGCCTGTTCAGCCTCTCCCTATAGCTCAAATCCTCCATCCTCCAACCCTCGCAACATCCTTGTAAATCTTTTCTGAACCCTTTCAAGTTTCACAACATCTTTCCCATAGGAAGGAGACCAGAATTGCACGCAATATTCCAAAGGTGTCCTAACCAATTTCCTGTACAGCCGAAACATGATCTCCCAACTTCTGTACACAATACTCTGACCAATAAAGGAAAGCATACCAAATACCTTCTTCATTATCCTATCTACCTGTGACTCTACTTTCAAGGAGCTATGAACCTGCACTCCGAGGTCTCTTTGTTCAGCAACACTTCCTAAAACCTTACCACTAAGTGTATAAGTCCTGCTAAGATTTGCTTTCCCAAAATGCAGCACCTCACATTTATCTGAATTAAATTCCATCTGCCACTTCTCAGCCCATTAGCCCATCTGATCACGATCCCATTGTAATCTGAGGTAACCTTCTTTGCTGCCCACTACACCTCCAATTTTGGTGTTAGAATTTTATAGGTTTCTAAACTCCATCGACCAGCGGCCCAGAGTTCTCAAACACTTCTCATGTGACAGGTTAGTCATCCCTGCAATCACACTTGTAAATTATTTTTCTAATTTTTTCTGAACTCCAGTGAATAAAATCAACCCCTTCTCATACAACATTCCCACAAATCCAGGAATCAGTTTGGGAAACGTTTGGTTCACTCCTTCTAGAGCAAAATGTTCTTCCTCAGATAAAGGAAGCAAAACTGCACACTATATTCAAGATGTGGTCGTGCAAAGGCTGTTCAGCAAGACATCCCCACTCCTGTAGTCAAATACTCTTGTATTGAAGGCCAACATACCATTAGCCTTCTTTTACCGCCTACTGCACCTGCATCTTACCTTCAGCGACGGATGTATGAGAACACCTAGGTCTGGACAAAGGATCTGAGGTCATTGTTTCTGAATTTGCAGGTAACACAGAGTTACCTGAGGCTGAGGAGATAATAGACAGGCCCGGAGGATGGCAAATAAGATATTTGATCCTCTCCTTCCTTATTTCTCTCTTTGTTATCCTCTGTTTGTTTTTGTAGCCTTCCCAATCTACTGATTTCCCAGTGCTCTTGGACACTTTATAGGATCTCTCTTTTTCTTTTATACATTTCCTGACTTCCTTTGTCAGCCATGGCTGTCTAATCCCTCCCTGGATAATCTTTCTTTTCTTGGGGATGAACCTCTGTACAGTGTCCTCAGTTATACCCACAAACTCCTGCCATTTTTGCTCTACTGATGATCAGTATCAGTTATGATCAGTTATTTTGTTTTGCTGACATTAAGAGAGAGATTGTTGTCATCGCACCATGACACCAAGCACTCTATTGCCTTCCTGCAAACTGACTCATCATTATTGATATCTGTCCTACCGTGGTGGTATCATTAGCAAACTTGTAGATAGCGTTCATTCGGAATTTGGTTACGCAGTTGTGGGTATTCAGTGAGTGCAGTAGGGGGCTGAGAATGCATTCATTTTTGAGGGTTATCATGTAAGAGGTGTTGTTGCCTATCTTCACTGATTATAGTCTGTGGGTCAGAAAGCTGAAGATCCAGTTGCAGAGGGCAAAGCCAAGACCTAAGTGCTTTTGAGGAAGTAGGGAAGCTGCAGAAGGAATTAGAGAGGCAAAAAATTTTCGACCCCAGTTTCGAGCATTTTTTGGGGGGTATATCAGGAAGGCTGTGCTGGCTGTGGAGCCGGTCCAATACAGGATGACCAGAATGATCTCAGGGTTGAAGGACTTAACGTGTAAGGAATGGTTATGGACTCTGAGACAAAAACAGAAATTGCTGGAAAATCGCAGCAGATCTGGCAGTCTCAGCGGAGAGAAATCAGAGTTAATTTTTCACGTCCAGTGACCCTTCTTCAGAACTGATGGTAAGTAGGAAAAAGTTATTTTTTAAATAGAATTTAGGGAGTAAGGAGGGAACAAGGAGTAAACTATAAGTGGAGACAGAACCCAAAGAGAGATAAGAACAGTTGCTCAGACAAAGGAGTGAATAACGGTCAGCCTGGGAAAATGAATGGCTCGTAGTGGGGACTATTAGTGGCTAACAATGAGTAGTGTATAATGGCAGATAATGTGATATCAAGACCTGGTGTATGGGAGTTCGGGTAAGGACATGGGAGAAGATGCCTGAAGTCCTAAAATTATTGCACTTGATGTTGAGCCCAAAGACAACAGAGTTCCCAAACATAAAATGAGGGGTTATTCTTCCAGCTTGCATGAAGCTTCTGTGGAGCACTGCAGTAAGCTTGAGACAGAGTTGTTGACTGGGGAACAAGGTGGTGTGTTGAAGTGGCACAAAGGTGATCATGTGGAAAATAAAGAGCGGCAAAAAAATGACTGAAAGATAAGTCAGGAGAAAGAAATAATGGAAAGCTAGCTAGAAATGTAAAATAAAAGTAGCAAGAGTATCTACATGTGCTTAAAAAAGGAAAAGAGCAATTAATGTTAATGTTGGTTTCATCAGAGAGTGAGACACAGTAGTCAATAACGGTTAATTTGCTTCTTAGTTCACTACAAAAAAACATTTCAGCTATAAATGAAAATTAGGAGGTGGAATGGAAAGAGACATTTGGTGAAAATATAACCACTAGAGAAATGGTGCTGAGCAAACAGATGGAGCTGTCAGTTGACAAGCCCCAGATTGTAGGAATCTTCAGCCTAATGTCTTAAACAAAGTGGGTAATGATACATTTGTGTTAATTTTCTAAAATTTATTGGATTCTGGAAAGATTCTATCATGCTGTGGTAGTGGATGCTCTGGTAGCAGTCCTCCAGGAATCCTTATATTCTGCAAAAGTCCTAAAGGGTTAGAAAACTGCTGATGTAACACTTCTTTAAAAAGGAAACGAAACACAAAGCAGTAAGCTGTTAATAGGCCAGTTAGCTAAACATCTGTTATTGAAGAATTGCTACAATCTATTAAAAAGAGCAAAGAAACAAGGGACAGACAGAAAGCAATGGTGGGGATAATTTATCGATCCTTATCACAGAATATTAGATATTCAAATAATAATGGAAATTAAATACTCACAAGCAATTTTAATTTTCATATCGATTGGACAAACCAAATTTGTTGTAATAGTGTAGAAGACTAGTTTCTGAGGTAATGCAACACCAATTATCCAGCTCAGTATGTTGAGGAACCAATTCAAAGTTTGTTTCAGATCAATATTATGCAATGGGGAATTGTTAATTAATCATGTTTTCAATTAACAAAAAACCTTAAGGGAGTAGTTTTCATAATATGATTGAATATTATATTGAGTTGAAAGGAATTCAGTTAAGTACAAAACTATGATCTTCAATTTGATTAAAGCAAGATAGTAAATATGAGGGATGAGTTGGCAAAGGTAAATTGGAGAACAAAATTTAAATATCTGATGGTAGATAAGCAATGACAAACATTGAATGCATTATTTCATAATTTCAGTAAAAATACATTCACTTAAATAAAAATCTTGTGGAATAAGTGATCCAATTATGGCTAACAGGAAACACTATAGATAGAATCAGAATTCAAGCAAAGACTTATAGTGTTGCCCAAAGTCGAGTTAGGCTGAGGATTGGGAGCATTTTAGAATTCAGTGAAGGCTAGCCTGAAATTAATGAAGTAGTGGAAATGAAGTACACAAGTAAAGTAGCAAGGGACATAAAAATATGTTGATTTTTTTTTAAATGTACATAGAAAGGAAAGAAAAAGATCTTTGGCAAATTTGTGACCTCTGGAGGCAAAGCCAGGAGAAAGTATATTGGGGAAAAGCAGTAGCAGAGACATTGTCTAAATGTTTTACATTTGTTTTCATGATAGAAACTCAACTAAACTCGTCATAAAAATATAATAGTTAAGAGCAGGTCAAAGGCTAGGAATCCTGCAAAGAGTAACTCATTCCCTAAAGCCTGTCTACCCATCTCCAAGACACAAGTCAGGAGTGTGATGGAATGCTCCCCACTTGCCTGGGTGAGCGCAGCTTCAACACTCAAGAAGCTTGACACCATCCAGGACAAAGCAATCCACTTGATTGGCACTATATCCACAAGCATCTACTCCTTCCACCACTGATGTTCAGTAGCTGCAGTGTGTGGAATATCCACAAGATGCACTGCATAAATTTGCCAAAGATCTTTAGACAGCACCTTCAAACTCACCAGCACCAATGGCTTCCATCTAAAAGGACAAGACCAGCAGATACATGGCAACATCACTGCAAGTTCCCCTCCAAGCCACTCACCATCCTGACTTAGAAATTTATCACATTCCTTTACTGTTACTGGGTCAAAAATCTTGAGTTGTCTCCCTAACGGTATTATGGGTCTAGCTACAGCGCATGGACTGCAGCATTTGAAGAAGGCAGCTCACCACCAGCTTCTGAAGGCAAACTATAGACAGGCAATAAATGCTTGCCAGTCAGTGATGCTCAACTCCCACGAGAGAATGAAAAAAAAAACAAAATAATAAAACTTACTCCAGAAATATTGGTAAATTAAGAGATGAGTGAAAATGTTAACTTAGGTGAAGACATTACACTGCTAACAGATTACATCGGCAAAGAATGACATATTCCCAGATGTTAGAGCACCAATGTACATGACATAGCAGATAGGAACAGGTGTAGGCCATTTGACCCCCGATCCTGCTCTTCAATTCAATATGATCATGATTGATCATTGACTTCAATAACATAATCCCACCCTCCTCCGAGGGAGACTGTGGCTTTTACTAGAAAAGATAAAATCTCCATTACAATGATAATGCTAGAAGATGTTGGGAATCCCAACACCGATCTCTGCATTTCTAAATTTTTTCTGAGATAAGAATGGGTTATAATTTATCCTTATGCTCATGTTAGATGCAGTTGTATCTGTGAAGCAGTGAAATTGGATTGAGGGACTCTGGTGTTAGGAACTCAGAGTGCGACAATAGGTAAGATCAGATCTGTTATCAGCGTATTCATTCAGAAAGCTTGGGTATTCCATTAGACAGTTGAGATGCCACTATGAAGTGGTCCCAGGATACACTGGGGAGAAAGTGAGGACTGCAGATGCTGGAGATCAGAGTTGAAAATGTGTTGCTGGAAAAGCACAGCAGGTCAGGCAGCATCCAAGGAGCAGAAGAATCGATGTTTCAGGCATGAGCCTGAAGAAGGGCTCATGCCTGAAATGTCGATGCTCCTGCTCCTTGGATGCTGCCTGACCTGCTGCGTTTTTCCAGGATACATTGGTGCTAGCTGCAGGGATCCTTTGGGAGAGAAAGCTTCTGTTGCTCTTTGGGACTAGGTGCTGTGCAAAGATTCAGCCTTGGAAATTGGAGATTGATTCTGGCTCCATTGCTGGATTTGAATTTAACTTGGAACCGTCACATAGTGCCTACATTTCCAGAAGTTGAATTGAAAGGTATTTCACCTCATTTGAAAAGATAGTTATAGAGCTGAAATTGCTGAAAGATCATTGGATTTTAATGTTTCAGAATGTCCTGTTAAGTACAATTATAAATATACAAATATCTGCAAATAATGCACAACCTTATGAACTGCAAATACGATCCTTTGAAGTATAAACTGAAAAATGCAATTTTTGGCAATACAAAATGGTGTTAATAGTTAGGTGACTCTTTTTCCATGGCAAAAGTGAGGACTGCCGATGCTGGAGATCAGAATTGAGAGTGTGGTGCTAGAAAAACACAGCAGGTCAGGCAGCACCTGAGGAGCAGGAGAATCAACGTTTCTGGCAAAAGCCCTTCATCAGGAATACAGAGAATCAACATTTTGGATGAAAGCCATGAAACATCGATTCTCCTGCTCCTTGGAAGCTGCCCGACCTGCTGTGCTTTTCCAGCACCACACTCTTGACCCTTTTTCCTTGTTAACACATGGAATTGTTAGAACATAGAGCTAATCTTAATATCTGGATTAGTCTCAGTGACATTATTCAAATATAAATGATGCTTTCTGTGATAATGAGATTTATCCAACTAAGTAAAGCAAGTGGTTTCAAAATACCTTTGTAGTCTCTGTGATGCCAAACTTGAAATACAGAAACAATGGTTATTTTGAAGATTCTATGATGATATTTGGAAACCAATTTCTGACATTGACCTAACCATCAGAAATTATTTGTGAAGACAATGGAATCTGACAGTGTGTTTACATGACAGAGACAATATTCCTGATTTTAATAAGAAGATTTTAATAATCAGACTGGTAGCACAGTGGCTCAGTGGTTAGCACTGCTACCTCGCAGTGCCAGGGACCTGGGTTCAATTCCCAATCAGGCAACTGTCTGCGTGGAGTTTACACATTCTCCCTGTGTCTGCATGGATTTCCTCCAGGTGCTCCGGTTTCCTCCAACAGTCCAAAGATGTGCAGGTTAGGTGAATTGGCTATGCTAAATTGCCCATAGTGTTAGGTGTAGGGGAATGGGTATGGGTGGGTTGCTCTTCGGAGGGTTGATGTGGACTTGTTGGGCTGAAGGGCCTGTTTCCACACTGTAGGGAATCTAATCTAATCTAAACATCCATGGCAATGAACGGGAAATGCCCTGCCAAAATACACCTTCTCATGTTAGCGGAACTTTTGTTGGCTTTGAGTTTTCTCCCGGAGAACAACACCAGGACTCCAGTATTGCACCTTGACTGAAGTATATGCAGAGAATCCTGTAATTGTGAACAGAAGACAGTGAACCCATCTCTTCTAAGTTACCTCAGAAATTTTTTTCAATTGAGAATAGAAATCAAGCCCGAATGATTTCAAGTCTCCCACCAAAGAAAAGCAAATGTAATGAGAAATCTTGAAATCATAAAATAATTCCCTTTTATGATCACAATATTTCCCTGAATGTGTGTGTCTGTCAGTACACACATTGGTGCAGTGCCATATATTCAGGTGTTGAATTATAAATATTTATGCTTCTTCTAAAACAGAAGGAAATCTGGCACCTACAAGTTATAGAGTCATAGAGATGTACAGCATGGAAACAGACTCTTCGGTCCAACCTGTCCATGCTGACCAGATATCCCAACCCAATCTAGTCCCATCTGCCAGCACCCAGCCCATGTCTCTCCAAACCCTTCCTATTCATATACCCATCCAAATGCCTCTTAAATGTTGCAATTGTACCAGCCTCCACCACATACTCTGGCAGCTCACTCCATACACGTGCCATCCTCTGCGTGAAAAAGTTGCCCCTTAGGTCTCTTTTATATCTTTCCCCTCTCACCCTAAACCTATGCCCTCTAGTTCTGGACTCCCCAACCCCAGGGAAAAGACTTTGTCTATTTATCCTATCCATCCCCCCCCCCCCCNACCTCTATAAGGTCACTCCTCAGCCTCCGACACTCCAGGGAAAGCAGCCCCAGCCTGTTCAGTCTCTCCCTATAGCTCAAATCCTACAACCCTGGCAATACCCTTGTAAATCTTTTCTGAAGTTTCACAACATCTTTCCGATAGGAAGGAGACCAGAATTGCTTGCAATATTCCAACAGTGGCCTAACCTATGTTCTGTACAGTCGCAACATGACCTCCCAACTCCTGTACTCAATACTCTGGCCAATAAAGGAAAGCATACCAAGTATCCTATCTACCTGAGACTCCACTTTCAAGGAGCTATGAACCTGCACTCCAAGGTCTCTTTGTTCAGCAGCACTCCCTAGGACCTTACCATTAAGGGTACAAGTCCTGTTAAGATTTGCTTTCCCAAACTGCAGCACCTCGCATTTATCTGAATTAAACTCCATCTGCCACTTCTCAGCTCATTGGCCCAGCTGGTCCAGATCCTGTTGTAATCTGAGATAACCCTCAGGATTAAAAACACTTCTTAGAGTCATTGAGGTCCATAGCACAGGAAAAGGCCCTTCAGTCCATCACATCAGCACCAATCAAAAATAGCGACCTCAGTTCTAATCCCATTTTCAAGCACTTAGTCCATAGCCTTCTATGTCTTGGCATCACAAGCACACATCAAAATGTTCCTTAAAAGTTATGACAGTTTCAATCTCTACCATTCTTATAGGCAGTGAGTTCCAGATTCTCACCGCCCTCTGGATGAAAATATTTTTCTTCAGCTCTACTCTAAACATTCTGCTCCTCGCCTTCAATCTATGCCCCCGGTCATTGACCTGTCCAGTAGGGAGAAAAATTTCTTCTGTGTACTCAATCTATTCTTCTCATAGTTTTATACATCTAAATCTCCTTTGCTACAATGGAAGCAAAAATGTAGTCTGTACAAACTCTCTTCCTAACAAAAACTCTCCAACCCATGCAACATCCCTTCTTCAATATATCTTCCTCAGTAAGTGGAGAAATGACAGATAAGTGTATTTTATCTTGGCAATGACACAAATGATGAGCAAGCATCTCCTGTTATGTATGCTTCAACTGGTTGTTTAGAATAGCAAACTGCAAAAAGAGCCCACATTTTACTGGATTATTCCAGCTGTAATCCCTCTTTATCGGTTCAAATGAAAGTACTTTATGATTTCTGTGAGCTGTTATAAGCACCCTTAAGCTGTAACAGCAGAATCTTATACTGGCTAGTAAATTTGCGTACATGGATACATTCCTTCATCTTTTATGCACATAATTCAAGTTCTTAAAATGAACATGTATATACATTATTAATAACAATCCAAAAAGTACAACACCATTGAATTTTAACTAGATTAATTCCATTCCAATCTCTATTGCTGAAATGTCAAAATTTAAGCCAGAACATTACAAGAAAGGTGAACTGTTAAAATTAACTAGAATCAAAATAACAAATCCTACTTTATTGATATTTTGATTCCTGCTGAGACTGCAAGGATAGTGTTCAAGGAAAAGTGTTCATTACCCTAAAATCCATAGAAATGACACTACAAAAGTTGAGCTATTCCTTCACAAAGCACTAATACTCACTCTTGCTACATTACCCAGGTTAACCTTGATTTCCAGAGGGCAAGCAGGACATTTACCTACAAGAACTGTACCATGTTCTTCAATGATATCAGAGAAGTGTGAGGCAATGCACTTTGGTAGGAAGAACAATGAAATACAATTCTAAAGAGAGTATGACATTTACGGACAGACCATGATGTATCTGTGTACAGATCACTGAAGGTGGCAGAACAGTTGGACAAAGCAGTTAATAAATCATACAGTGTCCTTAGCTTTATTACTATTGGCATAGAGTACAAGAGCAAGGAATTGATGTTGGATTTATCTCAGAAACTAGTTAGTTCTCAGCTGAAGTAATGTATACCACTGAGGATGCTATTAAGAGGAAAATGTGAGTGCATTTAAGACAGTGCAGAAGTGATTTACAAGAATGGTTCCAGGAATGAGAAACTTCAGTTATGAGTATAGATTGAAGAAGTTGAGTCTTTTCTTGTTGGACGGAAGAAGGTTGATTAAATTCATGATAGGGCTGGATAGAATAGGGAGGGAAAAGCTGTTCCCGCTCAAAAGAGAAAATAAGGATGAGAGGGCAAAAATTTAAAGTGATGCATAAGAGAAGCAAGCATGGTGTGAGAAAAAATGCTTTTCCAGACAGCGGGTAATTATGATATTGAATACTCTGCCTGGAGTGTGGTGGAAACAGGTTCAATTGAGCTACCCAAGAGGGAATTGGATGATATTTGGATAGAAATAGTTAGCTAAAGCAGAGATTGTTAATTGGTAATGATGTTCGCTTGAAGAGCCAGTGTGCAGGCGAGATGGGCCGAGTGGCCTCCTTCCACACCACAGCAATTCTGTAGCATTGCGATTCTCAAAAGGTTCCTATGTGGATGGCACAACTCGAGCTCTTAATGTTGACTGCGCCTGGGAAATTAACGTGAGTGTAAATAGTACCAATAAGCCTAGAGAGATGTGATCAAATTTCTCTGTTATTGAGTTTTCCCTGAAACAAATGCCTCGTGTACTGAATTTAATATATAACTAGTCAATCAAAACTAAATTCAAATCCAAATTAGAATCAAGCCCAAATGGCAATGCATAGTTAGCTTTAGAGAAAAATTACACCATACTGTGAAAATGTTATTAATTCCACATTTTAAAGTCATGCATTCTGTCCTAATTCTTCAGTATAATGCTTAATACTTGAGTTTTATATTGTTAAGTGATATTATTTCCTTCATACAAGCACTCAAATAATTTCTGAAATAAATCTCTCAACACCACACTCAATCAAATTTGGAACCAAGCACAGCTAGCTTTTCTAGCACCTGTCCTGCAGTTTCCTTTGGCTTGCTCAATAGGTAAAGAAATGCAGAGTGCAGTCAGTCACTTTCCAAACGTATTTCTTCATAGGTGTAACAATGGCTTTCATGACCTTGGATGTTTCATTGTCGATTTATACTTCAACGTTTCTGGTTCTTTCTGTGAAATCATTTGTTTCTCATTGCACTTTAATTAATGAGACAGATGTTTACAAATTCTACAATCCCTAGTACTCCATTATTTTACACCTCCAGATTTGATTCTTAGTAAATGCTTTTTTTCTGATGAAACGATGTCACCAATGTCAAAAACAAGAAGCAGCTTTGTTTGATGCCAGGGGCTTTAGATTAAGTCAGTCAGGTAGGTCATTTCCTGTTCTCAGAAAACCATTATAACAAAATCTTGGTGATGATATTTATTTCTCTAGACAATTCATGAACCTTGAGAATCTGCAAGTTGAGTTTTTCTGACACTTCTCTCAACTGTCGTTCTTGGCTTTGCTGAATGATATCATGAAGAGTAAAGATCTGGTCAATGCACTATGTGTTCTGGAAAAGCCCATCTTTCTTGTTTTTTCATTCACACTTGATGCTCTTAGTTTTTTTGATGGTAAAAGAAGAGGTTGCTGGGAATAGCCTATCAAGGGCAGTAAGTTATGGGCTCAAAAGAGTATTACTGCTCCATTAATGCCGACTCTCTGATTGTCATCAGTTTCAAAGGGATAATCTGGTGGAAGATAGCATGCATAGTTGATTCACACAATAGGCTTCTTAATGAAGTAAAATGGCATCCTGTGACTTTGTCAGGAATCTGGCAGCACATTTCAAGGACAAATGGGAGAACACAGCATTAAGTAGCCCAATCAATGTTCCTTAAAGAAATCATGGTGTTCGATAACTGAGGAGATTTTGGGAAGTGAGCAAGCATTTGTAATAAGATTATAAGTATTGTACAGCTGGTTATTAGCTGTGACTACATGATAATCTAACAGGAGCATATGACACTAGCAGCTTTTAGTCCATGACATTACATGCTAGATATCAAGAATAAGCACCTAATCTTACTATTGGATAAAAGTTTTTTTTTGTTGATTTTCCCTCTTTACTATTCCCTTGCATGTTGAGAATTATGATCAAAAAATTGCGAATAAATTGCAAACTTGATTGGTTGCATTTTAGAAGTGAAAATGTGAAACTTGAATATACTTGTGTGAATTAAAACTATAAAGTATTGATTGATATCTATTAAAATTTGATTGGAAGTTTGAATTTCTATTTAATGAAGTGAAATATGTAAAGGCCATCATTTCCTAACAGAAAGATAATTATGGATACAAATTTTGGCACCAGATGTGATAATTATAGAGTGAGTGAGAGCTATGCCATGGGGTGCCCCTTTGAATAGATTCTATTGGTGCAGCACGAAGTTAGCCATTACTGCTTGGTAATCTTCTGTTATTTTTGGTTTTGTGGACAATGGGTTTATGAAAGAACTATTAAAATGCCTGAACGTTCTGTATTTTACTCAATGACGATTGCTTTACCATGACAACATCCTGAGTGCTGCATTATCTCAGTTGTAGGTGTAGAAATACTTAGGTGCATTTTAAACATTTTTGCAGGGAACAAAATACTACCCAGCATTCTTTCCTATATCAACCCACACAAGACATAATTATGCTTCACCTCATATATACATCATGACATTGTCTAATGCAACTGTTTAGTGAAATCTCCTACAGAAGTTTGGAAAAAAATGAGATAAAGTAGACATTAAGATATTTCACTATTATAGGCAGAATTTGGGGAGTTACAAAAAAAACGAACGAGTCAACTTATATTTCTTGAAATGCCTTCTACCTTCACTAAATAAAAATCAGTTCTTCAAATAAGTTATAATGCAAAAATTTTTAACCTGGAAAATTAGTTCCTGGCAATCTCACCTTCCTTTCTTGTGCCTAGTATATCACATGTTGGCAATTAAAACTATCTTCCAAAGCTGCTTGATAACACATTGATTTGTATCTTTATAAATTATGCTTATAGTATGCAATTAAAATGAATCAAAATTCAACTGTATCTGTTCCTACATGTTTGCATTAATGAGCAAGTGTTACTTCTCGAAAAGAACTCTTGTTATGTGCCTAAATAAATGTAGGCTGGAAAAATCAATCGAATAATATTTTTCTGGATGAAAATCAGTTTGAAAACTTGCTAACACCAGGATATCAAAGGCTTTTCATTTAGATACTGGATGATACATTTAATTAGGCAAGCTAAATTCTATTATGCATTAATTTAAAAATTCTAATATTTGCCTTCAAACCCCTTCATTGACATCTTCCATTTTCTTCAACCACATCCAGTCCTTATCCCCTCTACAAATTTTGTTTCCCTAATTCCTCTTGCTTCTGTGCAAACTTCAAGCTCTTTAGCCTACAATTGGCTTGCATGTTTTCAGCCCTTCCACCTTGCATTCTAAAGATCCAACTCTCAATCTCCATCTCCTTTTTATAATCTCCCAGACCTCTGCATGCCTTGTTGCTGAGTTCTACTGGAAGCCAATGGGAATGTCTGGCAAAATTGAATTCAAAGTTTATGGGTGTCTGACTGCTGCTGCTAATGACCCCCAGACGTGGTCACTGATAAAATAAGCCTGAATTGGGAGGAAGATTGGAAATCCTGCAACCAGAGAAGTTGGGGAGATGGGGGAAGGTTGCATGGCAGGGTGGAACAGGTTTAGTAAAAGCGTGGGTTAAGAGAGGATCAAAGGATTTCTGTTCCTGTGAAATGTTTTCAAAATTAAATGTTTAGTGGTTGGAATCCTTGCTGCTGTCAACTTATTTTTAAACATCATGTGAGCCTTTGTTGAATATACAATTAGACTTGTTGTTCATCACAATGGCTTCTTAATTTTACATTCCACCTTTAAAATTGGGCTCATGCTCCCCTGGGGTCAGCAGCCTCTCAAACTTGAAGTTAAGCTGATAACAATATTGTCTGTCTTAATTTTGGTAATGAGGCAAGAACATCTCACCTGAAGTCATCTCTTCAAGGGGAAGGAGAATTGTGTGTTAGTTTTGAAGAAAGCTTTTTCCTCCTGCATCCTTCTTCACCTTTTTAGTTAGGCTTTCACAATGGGGCATATCACTCTGCAGAGGGGATCTAATTGGGCACAAAAGGAACACAGGATTTTTTAAGATCTCAAAACAGTCATTTGTGGCTTACCCCATAAATGATGGTTGAGCCTAACTCACCATAGAGTGTGACATGCTGGATATGGATAACAAGGGATAAGTCTGCATTGGACATCTATATTCCATGTGTCCGGTAACTTGTGGAAGGTACTGTATGGCTGAGTGATCAGTACATTGTAGCAAAGAGGTGTGCCTGCAGTGCAACTCTCCAAATTCTACACCCACATCAAACACTGAATTTCACATTGCATTTTTCACAGATTATTGTTACAGCTACACGACAGAAGAGGATACATTTTGTATGGCTAACACAGGAAGATTGGTAGTTGAATGAATAAAAGTTCCCCTTCAGGAAGTAGTGGCTTTTTATACCATTTTTGTTGCTAACTGCAACATTATTGAGATGCCCATTATTCAAAATATAAGGACTCCCCTTCCCCACTCCTGGTCAATGTGAGGAGATTTCAGCAAAATTAGAAAATGGCTGAGTGTGTATACTCTTAGAAATTCGGTTCAAAGTGGGAATTCAGAGCAAAGAGCAATAGAGCTGACTTAGCTAAGGTTTACTGCTCAAAATAAACTTTCCAGAATGAGTGGTAAGTGGGAGAAAATGAAAGGCATGATTTGAGAGGTGACCTGCAGTGAGATAGCAACGGAGTAATATCACAAACTACATGAGTGCAGGGAAAGACACTGATTGGTGAATAGTATTGTTGACTATTTCTAATCTTTAAAGTAAAAGTAATTGTCTTCAATTTGTATTTAGACCACCAGAGTTTTCTCTCTTTTTTCAAAAAAAATCTTCTCAAGTATAAGATTAATACTGTTGTCATAGAGTTGTAGTGTTATACAACATGAAAACAGAACTCTCTTATTTTGTTTTATTAAAACAAAATATTAAAGTAAAGTGTAAAGAAGCTAATAATTTCTAAATTAACTCAAATACAATGGCAAAGGCAGACCAGGTCAAGTGTTGCCTCTGTGACATGTGGAAATTGCTAGATACCAATGTGATCCAGAGCAAACACATCTGTAACAAGTGATTGCGGCTCAGACTGTTGAGCTGGAATCCAAGCTACAGATATTGCAACCCATCAGGTAGGGGAAGGGTTATCTCCAGACTTTGCTTCAGAGGACAGTTACACCTCTCAGACTAGGTAATTCAACATTAATCTGTAATCAATGATAGGAAAGTGTGATTGCAGGTATGAGGAACCAAGGGATTGTATTGTAGAGCCTTGGCCACTACGATTATCCAGCAGTTTTGAGCTTCTTGGAAGTTGTGCAGACAATATGGAAACTACAGGGAGGTGAGTGAATTGATCACAGCACAATGCTTGAAGTAGCTATTCCAGTTGGGGAGAGAATAGGAACATAGTTGTGATAGGGTACAATAGGGTTATAGAGAGGGTTTTAAAATAATTAGTGGTGGAGAGGGTTTGTGAGATGTGAAATATAGCTTTATAAGGCAGAGGGTGTAGCAACATTACTGGGCAGCTATTTGGATAATAATATCCAGACTGGGATAGGAAGGGACAAAGTGTAAAAATATAGAAGTAAAAGCAGCAAAACAGTAGGGTCCAAAAGGGAAGAAAGGTAAAAGGACAAAACTAATGGTTCTTTACTTGAATGAAAGTAGTACTGGAATGGATACAAAATATTATCAAATGTATTTCTTCATCAGTCAGCCGCAATTTTTTTCATCATAAATGAATTATGAGCAAAATGAGAATAAACATATATCTGTCATGGAGACATGGTTACAAAGAGATTAAAGCTGGGAGCTACAAAGAGCTACAAAGAGCTACAGGGCGGCACGGTGGCTCAGTGGTTAGCACTGCTGCCCCAAAGCACCAGGGACCCGGGTTCGATTCTTGCCTCAGGCGACTGTCTGTGTGGAATTTGCACATTCTCCCTGCGTCTGTGCGGGTTTCCTCCCACAATGCAAAGACGTGCAGATCAGGTGAATTGGCCTTGATTAATTGCCCATAACATTAGGTGCATTAGTCAGGGGTAAATGTAGCGGAATGGGTCTGGGTAGGTTACTCTTCAGAGGGTTGATATGGGCTTGTTGGGCCAAACGGCCTGTTTCCATACTGTAGGGAATCTAATCTAAATATTCAGGAGTATGTGATGGTTCAAAAGAACAGGCAGGAAAGAAAGGGTGCTGGAGTAACATTGTTAGTGTTGTAAGAAATCATCTTGGATCAGATGATGTGAGTCCACATGGCGGAGATAAGCAAATAACAAGGGGAAAAGACACAACATGGAATAATCAGTATACCCCCTTAACAGTAGCTATTCTGGATGACTGAGAATAAATCATGAGGTCATGTAAAAAAGACAGTACATTGAAAATGGGTTACCTTGATCTTTATGCAGTTTGGGATAGCCAGATTGGAAAAGTCATCATGAGGGAGAATTCATAGAGTATTAAGGCAGCTTCTGAGAATAATATGTTATGATCCAACCAGGCATCAGGCCTTTTTTGGATATGGTGATGTGATATGAAGCAGGTGACAATTGACAACAAACTCTGGGAAGAGCAACCTAAGTTTCTATAGAACAGATCCCTCTTTGAACAAATCTCTAAAATAATTGACATTATTGAACAAAGGTAAGGATTGCAAATATCTATCACACTAATTGAATTGAATTGAAGTTATCTGATAATGAAAACAAGCATTTACTCTGTCAGATATTTAAAGTGCATTAGTTACAGGGAAATCAAAAAATCCAGCTGTAATAAGAACATGTAAACAGCCATCTGACTGGTTCAATATAAAAGCTGGTGGCAAACATATTCCCCCATATGTCATTTTAGGATTGTGCCTGTTTTCATGATAAGACATTCGACCATTGGCATCATGAAAGTATCCCTTTCGGTGGAGTGAAAGGCCCAGGTTCACATCGCTTAAACTCTAGATGTGTGTAATAACATCTCTCAACATGTTCATTATAAAACCAGAATCAAATCAGCGAACATCTGAAACTTGGGGATCTAGAATTTGCTGATAGTATCTGTTAAGTAAGGAAAAATCTAGAAACAAAGTACATTCCCTTAACTGCAGCTAGGAAAAATTGGGTTAAACATGATCAATGCAAAAATCCAGCTGAAAAAATTTGCAGCTGACTGATGAAGAAATACATTTGATAATATTTTGTATCCATTCACCTCCTTTAGCAAGACAAAAGAAAATGTATGATAGAAAAGGTAATATGGAGCATTTCAAATGCTATACTTGATCTTCAAGCCAAATGTGATTTGATTGAAAACAAAAACCAAATTGTTTAAGAGTCTTGCTTTAGCTATAGAAATTGGAAATACTGTAGGTCAACAAAGCCAACCAGTAGAGCTCAAATTCCATTGAGAAGCCTGCAATATGTATGTATCATTAGAGGGCTTTACAAAGAAGTGAATAAATTGTACTTCAGAGAGCACAGACGACATCTTTGCCATAACGGGTTGTAGGGGAATGTTAACCAGCATTTTCAAAACTCTGGCATATGGATCCCTAAGGGTAAATGAGAAGTAGTTGATACAAGGAAAAACAGCTGGCGTTTGACCAAATGAAGCTCAACCTAACCAAATTAATATCGTTACACCTGAAGCACATTTGCAGCTACAGGAACAAAAACCAAAAGCCAAGCAGTATTTAATAGCATTAATTGGTTATTACCTTGTGTGACACAGTGACATAGAAATAATTATGGTGATTATCTAGATCAGTACTTTCCCCAGCTATTTCAAACCTTTAGAACTTGTGCAAATTGGCTTGTCTTCCAGCAGGGAATGAGATAATGAAGCACTCATTGTATGTTGTTTTGTAAAATAAAACTGATCCCATGAATAATATTTTCTGATCTTGACATGTTTTGATGAAATCTTGTCAACTAAGTTTGACTACATGGGAACACGTTTACTTAACTTTTATTCTGTTTAATTGAACACAATTTTGGTTTAGATATCATCTAAATGTAATAACTATTCCTGGTTCACATGTAGAATCATGTGCAAAGCTATAAATTAATAATATAGTGGTGTTGCTAAAGGGGAGAGAATGGCATATTAGTAATGTCACTAAACTGGTAATCCAGTGCTTCGGGTTGAAGCTGCATGAAAGGATTCAGATTTAATTATTATAATCAGAAATATCATTGCTTTTCTTAAAAACCTGTCTGCACCATTAGGGTGCTCTAAGGAAAGAAAATGGCCACCCTAACCTGTTCTGGCTGACATGTGTGCCGAGACCCACACAATGCAGTTGACTCCTAAATAGTCATTTGAAATGGCTGAGCAAGCCTCTAGTCAAGGGTATTTAGAGATTGGCAACAAATGGTGGTTTAATTCATGGTTTCCACATCCTATGGAAAAATAAAAAAAAACTTTGTTTTTTTGAAATATGGAAGATGCCTTTCAAGAATTGTTCCTTCACCATAATTTTGTCAGATTTTGAAATGGAAACAAAATATGTGGATGCTGGAAATCTAAAAGGAACAGAAAATACTGAACAAACTTCATAACTCTGGTAACATGGAGAAAGTGAGGACTGCAGAGGGAAATCAGAGTTGAAAAGTATTGTGCTAGAAAAGCACAGCCGGTCAGACAGCATCCGAGGAGCAGTTGAATCGGTGTTTTGAGCATAAACCCTGACAGAGAAACAGAGTTAATGTTTTTTGAGTTCAGTTTGACTCTGCTTCTAAGTTGTTAAATTCTTAAATATATAGTTGCTGGAATAATTTTAATCTAGTTGATGGATTCCTTATTTTAAGATAAGCAGTGGGTATTATGCTGGTATTAAAACATTGAGAAATATTATAATTGCTAATGTGATATGTAAAAGAAATAGAATATAGGGAAAAATTGACATTATATAGTGCCTTTCACAATTTCAGAAAACCCTTATTACTTATAAAATGCAATTACAGCATTGTCAATAGTGATACAATTTATTAAAGGCAGAAGCTTATTTGCAAACAGTAAGGTTGTATAACTAGCAACATGATAATGTCTTCATCTTGGTACCAATATTGGCCACTGCGCCGGAAGAGAATTTTTTTCTCATTTTGAAGGAGTGCCATGGCATCCTATATGACTGCCCTGAGATGGCAGATTATGCCTTTGTTGAACATTTCATCTAAAATATGGCATTTTTGACAGTGCAGCACTTCTTAATACTGCACTGAACTATCAACCTAAATTATGTGTTGAACTGATTAGAATATTAATTAAAGTCACAACATTCTGAACCTGATGCAAGAGTGTTACTAAATCGGCCATTTCTGATTGAACTAAATATATTTCACTTAGTAGAACTTTATTGAATATTGTTTATTTATTATTGGTGCACCATACATTTCAAGATAAGTGCTTTCCAATACTTTGAGATTGAGAAGTTTAAACAATTAGCTTTGATACCACCAAATATTCAAATTTTACAATAGCCAAAATGACTGAGATGTTTATCTGGAAATAGTAACAGAGCCAAGGTGGTCATCAGAATTCTGAATGTCAATGGAACAGCTCAATAGGAGTAAAAGGTAGATGTGAGAAAGGAAATGAAGGTGTTGCTTTTCAGAGTTGTATCCTTAATTTCTTTCATCATAATCTGAATTAATATGATTTAATAACAGCACTGCTGCCTCACAGCACCAGGGTCTCAGGTTTAATTCCAGTCTTCGGTGATTGTCTGTGTGGAGTTTGTACATTCTCCCTGTGTCTGCGTGGGTTTCCTCCAGGTGTTCCGGTTTCCTCCCACAGTCCAAAGATGTGCAGGTCAGGTTAATTGGCCATGCTAAAATTGCCCATAGTGTTAGGAGCATTAGTTAGAGGGAGATGGATCTGGGTGGGTTACTCTTTGGACGGTTGGTGTGGACTAATTGGGCTGAAGGGCCTGTTTCCACACTGTAGGGAATCTTAAAAAAAATCTAAAAAAAACCTGTCAGTTTGGAATTTTTTTTATCAGTTTGAGGAACCAGGAAAATGTCACCATTTGGTTTTTGTGAAAAACATACTTGCCAATGATTTGGACATTAGAAATAAAAGACTTGTATTTATTAAGGCCTGCAAGAAAAAGTAATTTACATAATGCCTTTCACATCCTTAGGATAAGGATAAGATTTCACAACCACAAAATAACATACAGTCACTGTTACAATACTCACAATTACAGCTCCCATTGTGCACTGAAAGAGTTCCCACAAACGCTAAGATTGAATATTGAGATATGTTGGTTAAAGAATAGTTAATGGGAGAGGTTCCTCAGGAAACTAGGCCAAAGTTTTTCAGTATCCTCAAGGGTAGGATCACTGGTGGTTGGATGAAAAATTGAGTGTCATGCTAGCTCCAATGTTCTCAATAAGCCCTAAGCGCTTGCCCCAGCTATTCTGCTTCCAACACCCCCCCCCCCCCCCCCCCGAACTTTAGCGGGAATAATTAAATGTTGCAGAAGACCTCTAAACTCTGTAAGCACTCAGCCAGCCAACACCATTAGATGGGCATTGTCCATTAGGCTTCTCATTTGCTTATCCTAATTTGATTTTTCTCAGCAACCACCCAGACCCCAACACCAAGTATTACAGGTCCCTCTCCCTTCCATATCCCCAATCACACCACTGACTCATCTTTACTAGTCCTGAGCCTTCATGTAAGCTACCATTGCCCTGTTTATAGAGTCATAGAGTTATACCACACCGAAACAGACCCTTTAGTCCAACTCATCCATGCTGGCCAGACATCCTAATCTGTCCTAGCCCCATTTATCAGCATTTGGCCAATATCCTTCTAAACTCATTCTATTCATGTACCCATACAGATGTCTTTTAAATCTTGCAATTGTACCAGCTTCCTCCAGTTCGTCTGACAGCTCATTCCATATCCGCATCATTCTCTGTGTGAAAAAAGTTACCCTGCAACTCATTTTTAAATCTTTCCCCTCTCACCTTCGACTTACATCATTTAGTTTTGGACTCTCCCATCCTGAGGAAAATACCTTGGCTATTCATCCTATATAATTTCTTCCTTTCCTTGAGAAGGTGGTGGTGAGCTGCCTTCATGAAGTACGACAGTTCATTTGTTGTAGATAGATGCACAGTGTCATGAGGGACAGAGCTCCAGGACTTTGACCCAGTGATACTGGAGGAACAGTAATATACGGCAAACCTTATTTTAAGCAGCACCTTGTCAACTGGCACTCTTGATAAACCAGCAAAAATGACATCCCTCAAATAGTGCAATCTACTGCAATGTTTGAGTACTTATGCTGTAAATAAAATACAACAGTGACATGTAAACCCCTTGCATTACACTTACTGTGTGGTTTTGCATTGATTTTTGAAGGTCTATTGATCCTGTTACATAGATTTTCTTTGAGGCATGTTGCTGTTTCGAAGCTTCGCTAGATTAGGCTTTACTGCAGCAATGTGTACCTCTTAATTATCCAGCACAGTTTGCTTTGATTTATTTATTGTCACATGTATCTTGTTACAAAAATATAGTGAAAAATGTTGTAAATCTTCACCGAGCTCTGGCGCCATATTAAAACACAGAAAAATAAACCAAAACATAGAATATAAAGGCAAAAATGTAGTGTCCAACTTTACAGTCCTTCTTGTTTAGGGTCATGGGCCTGGTGGCCAGGCACGAGTCCCCTTCACCACATTGCTGGAACAAAAGTCGGCACTCTAAGCACCATCTCACCTCCACTGACATCCTTGCCGCTATGAGTCCATTCTGGACCTTGCCAATACAGACACAACCAATGCTGCCGGGTACTACATCGGCTGAAGCTCGACTCTAACACTGTCAGGAGTTTGCTTCTAGTCCACCTCGCCGATGCAGCTGCTGTTGATGCTGCTGGGTTTAAATTGGACCCAAACTTGCCTCCCCTGCAGCCTGGCCCACCTCAACAACGCAAAGCTGTTGTGCATCCGAACTCTCCTCCAATGTTGCTGCCACAAGTACGTGCTACTGAGCCGACTTGCCACTACTGATGCTGTCAAGCTCTTCAGCAAGAGGTAAGTAAAATAAAATAATGAGAGAGGAGAGAAAAAAAAAAGAAAACCGGATGGAGTGGATGAGCCCCGGGATCAACAGCCTCCCAAGTCAATCCCAATCTCTGAACATCCCCTGTATCTAGGCTCACATCCCGATGTCCTGCTGGAAGTAGCTTGCTATTACTTCACATTCCTGGGCACTCATTTCTCCATTGCGGCTTGATTCAAACAAACCTCTTCTACTGATTTGATCAATTGACATATTCCTGGTCTCATAGCTGCTGGTTAATAAAATGTTTGCTCATATTTCCAAGTCTGGATGCTGATTGGTTTGTTTAGGAACTATATGGTGTTCCCACGTATCTGCTTCGCTTCACCTTTTTACTGGTAGCACTCATGGGTTTGGGAGGTGCTGCCAGTGGAGCCTTATTGAATTTCTATACTGCATCTTGTAGATGCACTGACATTTCTGTGTGTCAGTGGTGGAGGGAATGAATGTTTGGGGATTGGTTCCAATTGAGAAGGCTGCTTTGTCCTGGTAGTGTCAAAGTTTTGTCTGTACTTATTTAAGCAATTTGGAAGTACACCATTACATGCCTGAGAACAGACTTTGTAGTGTCAAGAAAAGAAGTATTGCCAGATTCTTAGCCTCTGATCTGCTCTTGTAGCCACTGTACTTAGATGGGGAGTCTAGTTCAGTTTCTGGTCAATGGTAACCTCCAATTCAGTGATTTCTATGCCATTGAATGCCTAGAAGTGGTGGCTAGATTGTTCTTTGTTAGAGATGGTCATTACCTGGCATTTGTGTGGCAGAAAAGTTACATGTCATTTTTCAGCCAAACATGAAAGTTGTCCAGATCTTGCTGCATTTGGACATGGACTGCCTCCATGTTTGAGGAGTTGCAAATGGTGCTGAACATTGTGCAGTCATCAGCAAACATCCCCACGTCTAACTTAACTATGGAGGGAAGGTCACTGTCAAAGCAGCTGAAGATAGTTGGGCCAATTGAGGGATTTGTGATTCAGGTATGATTTCGCAGACAGAGCAGGACAACAAATATGAAGAGATTGCTTTGTCACAGGAAATGTTATAGAGCGGATTTAGCATATTATCAAATCTTACTTTAGATGTTTGGAAGATTCTGGTGCAACTTTGCAATATGAGCCAGCAAGATTCTCTCACATACACATGGACACAGATACACACAGACGCGCACACAGACACCCACACACAACCTTATAGACACACACACTCCCACACTCACACATGCACCCCCTCACAGACTTCACACACA